>NW_019174586.1:11952678-12215027 GCF_002260705.1 Seriola dumerili
AAGAGAGAGATACCTACAGCGTACATTTTGGATTTGTGGTTCAGCTTGGATTACACCATTTGCTAGTACATGCAACACTGGAGGGATGTATTATACATAATCAAGGTAAAGCTGCAACCGTTAGTTCGATTAATTGATTAGTCGATCAAAAAGGTCTGCAGGCAATTTTTGAATAATCCATTAATATGTTTTACATTTAAGAAAAAAAACAGACAAAGATCGTTACTTAAAACTTTTATGAATTGTAATGGGTATTTTGTCACTATTATCTTGGGACATTTTATAGATTCATATGATTAATCAATCTTAATTGAGAAACTAGATTAATATAGACTAGAAACAGATTGAGTGATAATGGAAATAGTTTGTTAGTTGCATGCTCCATGTCTCAGCGACTATTTTTTCATATCATACTCAGAATGATTCCCTTGCGGCTGCTGACTTCAGTTTGAGTCCACTGATACCGAGCTATCGCATGTTATGGTTTGCTCGTCTTACTTGGACAACCGGTCGCTGCAGCAGTTTCTGTCTTTATGTTTCTTGTTCAATTCCCTGTCAATTGGGTTTGTTGATCGTGGCGACAGAAAGGTATAATTGCTCCTTTGGATTGCGATTATTGAAAAGGAGAATGCTTACTTAAACTTTTCTCAGTTTAACTTAATGTTAAGCTCCAGGAGGATGCAGACACATCATGTGCATGCTCAGGTCTGCATGTGGATGAGTGAGATCAATCACTCGTGGTGCCCAGCTGCTAGCCACTAAAGAGCCAAAAGAGCCATTTTTGAGCATTGAAATAACTTTGGAACAGAACTTTTTAAAAACAAACAACTTAATCTGGGACTGCATTCTGGAATATATTCATAATATCTTGACAGTATACAAGGATCTACTGATCAAGTAATGACTCTTCGGATCTAAATCTGGAAGCCTTGGAAAAGGTATCTGACATGGTGTTAGGATTTTTGTGAGCTGCTTGGTATCTCCAGCATAGTTATATTAGTACGTCGTGAAGTCTGTGCAGCTACGCCGCGCACCCTTCGACGCAGAAAACTGTAAATCCTTCTTAACTCAGACTGCTAGAGCCTAAGCTTGGAGCTGAACTCTGGAGTGCATTTAACATGGCAATGGAGGACTGGGAGTTTATACAGTGGAACACAAAAACACCAGTATGAACAGGTGGACATGGATACGTCTCTGTTGAGCAGTGGTACAGAACTTATTGCATTTGAGAATTGTAGTATTTTATGGTAGTATATTGTCACGTTTTGCATTTCACTTCGGTGTCCTCTGTGAGACGCTTTGTGTCAGGGCTGTTTTGCGGGTGGAGTTTGAGAAACAGTTAACCTCAACTTGACTTAATTAGTTTTGCCGAATGATGTATACCCCTCTCCCTGCTGACCAGTAATAGGTAGCTCATGATGGGTATTTAGGATAAAGTGAGTTGAATGAAGACAGAACATTGTTTGCCCAGTAGTGCAGGCTATCGTCAACCATCGAATTAAGCTCACAGATCAATATGTCAGCCTCGGTTTTCATCCATGCATGTCTCCCTCTCACCGATCATCAACAAGTAAGCTTTGGACAAGGGTAATACGATTTTATAGTATTTTTAGCTGAGCTTGATTGATTACAGTGCATACATAGGTTCAAGCAGCAACTGGTTTGGTAGCTGTGACAAAGTCCACAGATTGGTAATAAAAAAAAAAAATCGATATTACCTTCTGAGTCTGTTGATCTACTCCTTTCTTGCAGAGATCCATAATCTGTAAATTGTTAGCCTAACCTTATGTATACGGTTATTGAAGGTGGTGTCCAGCTGGCCCTGAGTTTACAGAGAACATTCAGTGACCTGAAAAAAGTCAGAGATATCTCAAGAGAGACACTAAATCTCTGCTCAGTCGTTTAAACAACTGGACTTGGGGATCACTCGATGGAGAGAGGAGAACTGTCTTCAAATGGAAAAATGCTGAAAGTGTCAAGAAACAAGAAGTCCACACTGGGGAAAACATGTGCTCAAATCACTACACACTCCCAAATGTCTGCTTCTGTTTGCTCTTCCCATTTAGCATGACTTTGACATAAATATGATTTCCATAAGCATAATACATACATACATCATCATCACAACTACATAATAGAAAATGACAAGATAGCAACTGGGAACAGTTGTTTTAACTATTTCATTTATTATAATTACTTTTTAATCTTGCATTTTATGCCTCATGGCGAATAACTGTTTGTTTTTAGTTTTGTGTTTGTTTTTTGTGTTGAGTTTTTTTGGTGTTTTATGTTAACTCTTTTGTAATTTTTTGGTTTGATACAACATGGACTAATGATCTCAACATAGATGTAATCGATTTTTGTGCACATATATATAAATAGCTATGTACCACATTTGTTCAGATGAGGGAAAACATTAAAAACAGAAACACTGAAATCTGGGGGAAATGGTGGAAGAAGAGCAACAGAGGAGTGATCTGTAATATGTAATAGGTGCCATATGTACAGACTAAGGCAGAAAGTATAACATAAGTAATTATAAATATGTTTAAGATTTTAGAAATCAGGGTTGGGTGGTGTGATGACATGGACCACAGATGATAGAATTTTGTCAGAGACACCTGATTGTACTGAGGTATATTTTAATACCTCCTGTTGTTTTTAGGCCATAGTGTGAAACACTGCAAACAAATAGCTGTAGGATTGCAGGACCATTGGGCTAACTGTATGACTATATAGGATTTATAGGATTTTTGCACCAATGTGATTTGTGTTTTATTCACTGGATAGCCCGAAACAGTGGAGTCCATTCAAGTGAATGGGAAAGTGGTCTCAGACTTTTGGACCCCACAGTATGTTGATACACGAATTGTGTATATTGTTATTTTATCTTTATCATTCCTAGTAAAGATGTAAGTGGAACCCCAGGGAAACACTGCATTTATAGTGTAACATGAAGAACCACTGCTCCAGTCTTTGCAACGTTGGTGTTTTTGATTTTTCCATGAGGCCACACAGGAATTGAATCTCTCACACTTGTAAATGTTAGCGTCCTCCTCTTTCCACTTTCCTGAGCCCACAATGGGGAATTGACCTTTAACCTTGTAAGTGCCTTGCTCTACTCATTGAATCTCACCTGGCCGCTGAAAACAAGGTACCGACTGTGTGATGAATATTTGCATGGTGCAGACATTATGGATCATCCACAATTTCTTCTTGCTCTGCACCCCCTTCTCATTTTCATCCTTTTCTCTTCTGCACTGCGGAGAACGTGCATTGCTGCAACTATCGCCACTGAGTATCTCCCGACTTTCTTCGCCCTCTTTATTTATTTATTATTTCCCGCCCCCGCTTTTAATTTGGCTTCGTTCTGCGAGCTGTATTCCACCAGTATGCGGTTTAATCATACAACTACGTGGACGGGTTTGGATGATCGGGCTGACAAGTCTGAGTGGTTTGGGTTTGACCACTCTAATTCCAGATTTGACGATAACGCCCATTCCACAAAAAAAAAAAAAAAAGAAAGAAAAGGCGTCAACATCCCTTTCATGCAAAAATGATTGATAGCACAAAATTAGGCACAAATGGTGGTACTTTTCAAAGAATAGAAGTAGCTTTAATCTGTGGCTCACAAAATGATTACCCTTCAACACAGCGAAGAGTTGTCTATATTTTGCAGATATTGACTGATGAACTTTAAGTAATCTTAGGTAATGACTTCCTTTTGGAGTAGAACTCCTTTTGTGTTCACTGCCAACGTGAGGGTGTTTAGTGTCAACCTGCTACACTTCTTCGTTATAGTTATTTCTATTTCAACGCAGCCGTGTTTTCCAGCCTTTTACTCACAACTTCATGAAAAATGGGATTGTTACTTGGTGATCGGTTTCAGCATGAAATTTCGGGGGGCTGCTGCGTGTGAAAGAACTCCAGTATTTGCTCTTTCCAGTCTAACACAACGACCTTAAACTCGTGTTTAAAAGCACACTTGATTGAATATTTGAGGCATTAAAACATCAAGCTAATGCACATGAGCTGGTGGATTATATGTGCCTTACTCATGGGCTCTTGGACATGACACATCTATAAATACGCACCACAGTATTCACAATGAATGGCCTATTAAGTTGCTAAAAAAAAACAAAACTTTTTTAAATTGTTCTCTCTTTATTTCTCCTTTAGTGAGAAAGCATTAAATTTTTGATATTAGTCCTATAGTTTTAATATAATTGTACATAAATACATACATATACAAATTAATACAAAAAAATAAAATATTCTGTGTAAGATGCAACTATATTAATAATAATTATAGCTTTTATTGAAAATGCAACACCAAATTTGAATTCAGATATTTAAAAATTGATGTAATGTTTACTCAGGAGGAAATGGAGAGAGCAGAAGCCTTTAGCTCGTTTATGTATATTTTCTGGCACACGTCTGCAATGTTTACATGTATTTATTTTTTGTTGATGACATGTGGGTGTGCATGTTGTTTACCTATAGCTGCCTCTGTACTCCAAAAGAGCATCATTACTTTGCATGTTGTATGTATGTGTGACTGTTTGTAGTGGATCGCCACAGAGCATGTATAGCTCCACTGCTCTCCTGTGCACAGTGGATGTCACTTACATGCACATATGAAACACTTACAAGCACCGGCAGAATCACTTAGACATACAGTATGTACAGTACTGTACAGAAGTCTTCAGACCCCTTCATTGTTTTCAACATTTCATGTTGCAGCCTTATGCTAAAATTAGAACATTTTTTTTCCGTCATCAGTCCTACACTAAAAACCCCTTAATGACAAAGTGAAAACAAAGAATTTTAGAGAATGTTTGCAAATATATTAAAAGGGAGAAACCGAAATATCACATTGACGCAAGTATTCAGACACTTTGCAATGATACTTGAAAGTTTAGCTCAGGCTCCTCCCCTTTTCTCTCTGGATCATCTTTGAGATGTTTCTACACCTTGACTGGAGTCCACCTGTGGTAAATTCAGCTGATTGGATCGTGAGTGGAAAGACACACACCTGTCTGTGTAAGGTCTCACAGCTGACGATGCAGATCAGAGCAGAAACCATGAGGAGGAAGGAACTGCCTGCAGAGCTCAGAGACAGGATTTGTGTTCGAGGCTCAGATTTGAGGAAGGATACAAAAAAATTTCTGCTGCAGTGAAGGTTCCCAAGAGCACAGTGGTCTCTGTAATACTTAAATGGGAGGAGTGTGGAAAGACCAGGACTCTTCCCAGAGCTGGTCGCCCAGCTAAACTAAGCAGTCGAGGGAGAAAGAGCCTCCGGACGAGAGGTGACCAAGAACCTGGTGGTCACTCTGGCTGAACTGCAGAGATCCCGTGTGGAGATGAGAAACCTTCAGTGTTGCAGAAATTGTTTGTTTAACAATAAGAAATTATGGAATAGCGCCAGAACTTATCTGTTGAATTATATGTATTTATGTCAAACATTAACACATGCTTCTGCACGTATTATGATCGTTGGTTCAGTGTGTAGGGGTGCACACGTGTCCATTATGGGCGGATGAATATTCTTCTCCAATCTTTGCTTGAATATGTGTAGGTGCCTGTGTGAATTTGTGTGTGTGCGCGTGTGCACCAGCCAGCAGCCCTTCTTTATTCGATGCCCTGCTCTCGCTTCGGAGCAGAAAAATGCTCTCTCGCCGTCTCGCTGGCTGACGTTGCTGGCAGGAGCCTGGGGACCAACGGGGGGAAACAATCCCAACAAAGTGGCATGAATTAATGTGACAATTAATACCACGTTAATTATTTGTAAATTGCATTTTTGGGTACACATTACTTGAGAGGCATATGCTCCTGGTCGTGTTCGCCAAACAAGTGCCAGCTAATCTGTATCTCTGGAGTGCCCTGTGACTGAAGACGGGCCAATCAGCACGGTGCAGGAAAAGGAGAACACAAGAAGAAGAAGAGAGGGAAAAGAGAGAGAGAGGGAGAGAGAAGAGGGGTGAGGTGTAGAGGAAAGAAAAAAAGATTCCCAACAAATATTTTTCATCTCATCTGGACTCCATGGTGCGTTTTTTTTTTTTTTTTCTTCCCCTCTGCAGTTAATTGTGGTGAAGTTTTGTTGGCTTGTGCTCTGTTGGCAAGTGGAAATCTGACTGCCCATTAACAGATAAATAATAGTGTTTTCAGCATGGGCCTACAACATGGCTGCTGAGGCTCCTTTTTTTAGCACTGAAGTGAATGATCGTTCTCACTGTGGAGCTTTCCCTGTCCACACTTCATACGCCTTCCATGTCTTTTTTTTTTTTTTTAAACACATTTTCATTTATTTTGTGTTAATGTGGTGCTTTTGTGTGGAGTTGGCACTGTCCTCTCACACCCCCTGAGTGGTTCCAATAGTTTCTCCTGCTCCAGACTGTATTTTTGTGTTTTTTTTTTTTTTGATGAAAAATCTGCTGAAAATTAGTTGATCAATCAATTAGTTCATCAACAGAATATAAATCAGTGTAAATTAATGATTTAAGAAAAAATCCAAACACTCAATGGTTCGGGATTCTCAAATGCTTTTCTGTTTTATTTAACGTTAAACTGAATCTCTTTGGGTTTTGCACAGTTTGCTGGACAAAGGAACCGATCAGAAAGATATAACATTGGCCACAAACTGCGATTATTTTCATTACTGACTAATAATTGTTTTGATTATTTGATTATTCCTTCAATTAATTAAGTAATGCCTATCCATAAATCTGAAAGCTCAGGTGACGTCTTAACATGACGAAAAAAAAGTTGGAAACCGATTATTTTTGCATTTTTGCTTGATTGTTGAACTAAAAAGATAAATGAAGAAGCCAGTCAATCAAATTATTCCATATTAGCTTTAGTCATTAGACTAATCTATTCATTATTTCAGCTGTAGACTCTGGTAACGTACTGAGTAATAGGTATTTGTTTGTTTGAGATGGATATTTTTCTTACATTTTACAGACTAAACAATTAGTAGATTAAAAAAACGAAAACAATCAAGAGTTAAATTACATATGTATCACATGCGAAATCATCCGCAAACTGCCTAGAGTGACCCACACAGAACCGTACATGCATTCATATGAATGGATATTTGACAGCTTAGGGACTAGTGTGAAAGACATTTATGGACAGACCACTCTTATTTACTGTGTCTGTATTTTTTTTATCTTGATGTAAGATGACATGACATGATTGGGAGATGCTTTTACTTTGATTTTGGTTTATTTCTGAATGCAATAGAAGTGCATGTGAACAACACAGAAGAATGCAAGATTATAACAAATTAAAAAAGAAAACATTATTAAAAAAATGCTTATGAAACACTTTTGTTATGAAAACCAAATAAAATTATACTTGAGGGTAGGTGACCCCCCCCCCCAAGGTGAATGTGCATGTCCCCCTTGGAATCAACTGTGGATATTTCCAGGGCATTTTTAATTTTGTTATAATCTTGCATTCTTCTGTGTTGTTCACTGCACTTCTATTGCATTCAGAAATAAACCAAAATCAAAGTAAAAGCATCTCCCAATCATGTCATGTCATCTTACATCAAGATAAAAAAAAATACAGACACAGTAAATAAGAGTGGGTCTGTCCATAAATGTCTTTCACACTAGTCCCTAAGCTGTCAAATATCCATTCATATGAATGCATGTACGGTTCTGTGTGGGTCACTCTAGGCAGTTTGCGGATGATTTCGCATGTGATACATATGTAATTTAACTCTTGATTGTTTCGTTTTTTTAATCTACTAATTGTTTAGTCTGTAAAATGTAAGAAAAATATCCATCTCAAACAAACAAATACCTATTACTCAGTACGTTACCAGAGTCTACAGCTGAAATAATGAATAGATTAGTCTAATGACTAAAGCTAATATGGAATAATTTGATTGACTGGCTTCTGATTTATCTTTTTAGTTCAACAATCAAGCAAAAATGCAAAATAATCGGTTTCCAACTTTTTTTTCGTCATGTTAAGACGTCACCTTGAGCTTTCAGATTTATGGATAGGCATTACTTAATTAATTGAAGGAATAATCAAATAATCAAAACAATTATTAGTCAGTAATGAAAATAATCGCAGTTGTGGCCAATGTTATATCTTCTGATCGGTTCCTTTGTCCAGCAAACTGTGCAAAACCCAAAGAGATTCAGTTTAACGTTAAATAAAACAGAAAAGCATTTGAGAATCCCGAACCATTGAGTGTTTGGATTTTTTCTTAAATCATTAATTTACACTGATTTATATTCTGTTGATGAACTAATTGATTGATCAACTAATTTTCAGCAGATTTTCATCAAAAAAAAAAAAAACAACAAAATACAGTCTGGAGCAGGAGAAACTATTGGAACCACTCAGGGGGTGTGAGAGGACAGTGCCAACTCCACACAAAAGCACCACATTAACACAAAATAAATGAAAATGTGTTTAAAAAAAAAAAAAAGACATGGAAGGCGTATGAAGTGTGGACAGGGAAAGCTCCACAGTGAGAACGATCATTCACTTCAGTGCTAAAAAAAGGAGCCTCAGCAGCCCCATGTTGTAGGCCCATGCTGAAAACACTATTATTTATCTGTTAATGGGCAGTCAGATTTCACACTTGCCAACAGAGCACAAGCCAAACAAAACTTCACACAATTAACTGCAGAGGGGAAGAAAAAAAAAAAAAAAAAACGCACATGGAGTCCAGATGAGATGAAAAATATTTGTTGGGAATCTTATTTTTCTTTCCTCTACACCTCACCCCTCTTCTCTCTCCCTCTCTCTCTCTTTTCCCTCTCTTCTTCTTCTTGTGTTCTCCTTTTCCTGCACCGTGCTGATTGGCCCGTCTTCAGTCACAGGGCACTCCAGAGATACAGATTAGCTGGCACTTGTTTGGGCGAACACGACAAGGAGCATATGCCTCTCAAGTAATGTGTACCCAAACATGCAATTTACAAATAATTAACGTGGTATTAATTAGTCACATTAATTCATGCCACTTTGTTGGGATTGTTTCCCCCCGTTGGTCCCCAGGACTCCTGCCAGCAACGTCAGCCAGCGAGACGGCGAGAGCAATTTTTCTGCTCCGAAGCGAGAGCAGGGCATCAGAATAAAGAAGGGCTGCTGGCTGGTGCACACGCGCACACACACAAAGTTCACACAGGCACCTACACATATTCAAGCAAAGATTGGAGAAGAATATTCATCCGCCCATAATGGACACGTGTGCACACCTACACACTGAACCAACGATCATAATACGTGCAGAAGCATGTGTTAATGTTTGACATAAATACATATAATTCAACAGATAAGTCTGGCGCTATTCCATAATTTCTTATTGTTAACAAAACAATTTCTGCAACACTGAAGGTTTCTCATCTCCACACGGGATCTCTGCAGTTCAGCCAGAGTGACCACCAGGTTCTTGGTCACCTCTCGTCCGGAGGCTCTTCTCCCTCGACTGCTTAGTTTAGCTGGGCGACCAGCTCTGGGAAGAGTCCTGGTCTTTCCACACTCCTCCCATTTAAGTATTACAGAGACCACTGTGCTCTTGGGAACCTTCACTGCAGCAGAAATTTTTTTGTATCCTTCCTCAAATCTGAGCCTCGACACAATCCTGTCTCTGAGCTCTGCAGGCAGTTCCTTCCTCCTCATGGTTTCTGCTCTGATCTGCATCGTCAGCTGTGAGACCTTACACAGACAGGTGTGTGTCTTTCCACATCACGTCCAATCAGCTGAATTTACCACAGGTGGACTCCAGTCAAGGTGTAGAAACATCTCAAAGACGATCCAGAGAAAAGGGAGGAGCCTGAGCTAAACTTCAAGTATCATAGCAAAGTGTCTGAATACTTGCGTCAATGTGATATTTCGGTTTCTCCCTTTTAATATATTTGCAAACATTTCTAAAATTCTGTTTTCACTTTGTCATTAAGGGGTTTTTAGTGTAGACTGATGACGGAAAAAATGTTCTAATTTTAGCATAAGGCTGCAACATGAAATGTGAAAACAATGAAGGGGTCTGAAGACTTTCTGTACAGTACTGTACATACTGTATGTCTAAGTGATTCTGCCGGTGCTTGTAAGTGTTTCATATGTGCATGTAAGTTGACATCCACTGTGCACAGGAGAGCAGTGGAGCTATACATGCTCTGTGCCATCCACTACAAACAGTCACACATACATACAACATGCAAAGCAATGATGCTCTTTTGGAGTACAGAGGCAGCTATAGGTAAACAACATGCACACCCACATGCATCAACAAAAATAAATACATGTAAACATGCAGACGTGTGCCAGAAAATATACATAAACGAGCTAAGGCTTCTGCTCTTCCATTCCTCCTGAGTAAACATTACATCAATTTTTAAATATCTGAATTCAAATTTGGTGTTGCATTTCAATAAAAGCTAATTATTATTAATATAGTGCATCTTACACAGAATATTTTATTTTTTGTGTATAAATTTGTATATGTATGTATTTATGTACAATTATATTAAAAATATAGGACTAATATCAAAAATTTAATGCTTTCTCACTAAAGGAGAAATAAAGAGAACAATTAAAAAAAGTTGTTTTTTTTTTAGCAACTTAATAGGCCATTCATTGTGATACTGTGTGCGTATTTATAGATGTGTCATGTCCAAGAGCCCATGAGTAAGGCACATATAATCCACCAGCTCATGTGCATTAGCTTGATGTTTAATGCCTCAAATATTCAATCAAGTGTGCTTTAAACCACGAGTTAAAGGTCGTTGTGTTAGACTGGAAAGAGCAAATACTGGAGTTCTTCACACGCAGCAGCCCCCGAAATTTCATGCTGAACCGATCACCAAGTAACAATCCCATTTTTCATGAAGTTGTGAGTAAAAGGCTGGAAACACGGCTGGTTGAAATAGAAATAACTATAACAGAGAGTGTAGCAGGTTGACACTAAACACCCTCCACGTGGCAGTGAACACAAAAGGAGTTCTACTCCAAAAGGAAGTCATTACCTGGAAGTCATTACTTAAAGTTCATCAGTCAATATCTGCAAAATATAGACAATCTTCTGTGTTGAAGGGTAATCATTTTGTGAGCCACAGATTAAAGCTACTTCTATCCTTTGAAAAGTACCACCATTTGTGCCTAATTTTGTGCTATCAATCATTTTTGCATGAAAGGATGTTGACGCCTTTTCTTTTTTTTTTTTTTTTTTTTTTTTTTTTGTGAATGGCGTTATCTCAATCTGGAATTAGAGTGGTCAAACCCAAACCACTCAGACTTGTCAGCACCGATCATCCAACCCGTCCAGCTAGTTGATGATTAAACCGCATACTGGTGGAATACAGCTCGCAGAACGAAGCCAAATTAAAAAGCGGGGGGGAAAATAAATAAATAAATAAAGAGGCGAGAAAGTCGGGAGATACTCAGTGGGCGATTATGCAGCAAATGCAGTTCTCCGCAGTGCAGAAGAGAAAAGGATGAAAATGAGAAGGGGGAGAGCAAGAAGAAATTGTGGATGATCCATAATGTCTGCACCATGCAAATATTCATCACACAGTCGGTACCTTGTTTCAGCGGCCAGGTGGAGTTCAATGAGTAGAGCAAGGCACTTACAAGGTTAAAGGTTCAATTCCCCATGTGGCTCAGTGGAAAGAGGAGGACGCTAACATTTACAATGTGAGAGATTCAATTCCCTGTGTGGCCTCATGGAAAAATCAAAACACCAACGTTGCAAAGACTGGAGCAGTGGTTCTTCATGTTACACTATTAAATGCAGTTTCCCTGGTTCCACTTACATCTTTACTAGGAATGATAAAGATAAAATAACAATATACACAATTCGTGTATCAACATACTGTGGGGTCCAAAAGTCTGAGACCACTTTCCCATTCACTTGAATGGACTCCACTGTTTCGGGCTAATCCAGTGAATAAAACACAAATCACATTGGTGCAAAAATCCTATAAATCCAATATAGTCATACAGTTAGCCCAATGTCCTGCAATCCTACAGCTATTTGTTTGCAGTGTTTCACACTATGGCCTAAAACAACAGGAGGTATTAAAATATACCTCAGTACAATCAGGTGTCTCTGACAAATTCTATCATCTGATGGTCCATGTCATCACACCACCCAACCCTGATTTCTAAAATCTTAAACATATTTATATTTACTTATGTTATACTTTCTGCCTTAGTCTGTACATATGGCACCTATTACATATTACAGATCACTCCTCTGTTGCTCTTTTCCACCATTTCCCCCAGATTTCAGTGTTTCTGTTTTAATGTTTTCCCTCATCTGAACAAATGGTACATAGCCTATTTATATATATGCACAAAATCGATTACATTATGTTGACATCATAGTCATGTGATCAACCAAAAAATTACAAAAATGGTAAACATAACAACACCAAAAAAACTCAAACACAAAAACAAACACAAACTAAAAAAAAAAAAAATTCACATCACATACAGTTATCGCCATGAGGCATAAAATGCAAGATAAAAAGTAATTATAATAAATGAAATAGTTAAAACAAGTGTTCCCATGCTATCTTGTCATTTCTATTATGGTAGTTTGTGATGATGTATGTATGTATGTATTATGTTATGAAATCATATTATGTCAAGTCATGCTAAATGAAGAGCAAACAGAAGCAGACATTTGGGAGTGTAGTGTTTGAAGCAAATGTTTTTTCCCCAGTGGACTCTCTTGTTTCTTGACACTTCTGCATTTTTACATTTGAAGACATTCTCCTCTCTCCATAGTGATCCCAGTCCCGAGTGTTTAAACGACTGAGCAGAGATTTAGTGTCTCTCTTGAGGATAATCTCTGACTTTTTCAGTCACTGAATGTTCTCTGTAAACTCAGGGCCAGCTGGACACCACCTCATAACCTATACATAAGGTTAGGCTAAAGCAAACAGATTATGGGATCTGCAAGAAGGAGTAGATCAACAGACTCAGGTAGGTAATATCGATTTTTTTTTTTTTTTACAATCTGTGACTTGTGTACAAACCAGTGCTTGCTTGAACCTATAGTATGCACTGTAATCAATAAGCTCAGCTAAAAATACTATTAAAATCGATTATTACCCCTTGGTCCAAGCTACTGTTGATGATCGGTGAGAGGAGACATGCATGGATGAAAACCGAGCTGACATATTGATCTGTGAGCTTAATCGATGGTTGACGATAGCCTGCACTACTTGGCAAACAAATGTCTGTCTTCATCAACTCATATCTTTATCTAAATACCCATCATGAGCTACCATTACTGGGTCAGCAGGGAGGGGTATTACATCATTGGCAAACTAATTAAGTCAAGTTGAGTTAACTGTTTCTCAAACTCACCCGACAAACAGCCCTGACACAAAGCGTCTCACAGAGGACACGAGTAGAAATGCAAAAGTGACAATATACATACATAAAATATACAATTCTCAAATGCCAATAAGTTCTGTACACTGCTCAACAGAGACTATCCATTCCACCTGTTCATACTGGTGTTTTTTGTTCCACTGTATAAACTCCAGTCCTCATTGCATGTAAATGCACTCCAGAGTTCAGCTCCAGCTTAGGCTCTAGCAGTCTGAGTTAAGAAGGATTTACAGTTTTTGCGTCGAGGGGTGCGGCGTAGCTGCACAGACTTCACACGTAGCTAATATAACTATGCTGGAGATCACAAGCAGCTCACCAAAAATCTAACACCATGTCAGAACTACCTTTTCCAAGGCTTCCAGGATTTAGATCCAAGAGCATACTGATCAGTAGTCCTTGTACTGTCAAGATATTATGAATAATATTCCAGATGAGTCCCAGTTAGTTTTGTTTTAAAAGTTCTGTTCCAAAGTTTATTTCATCTCAAAAATGGCTCTTTTTGGCTCTTAGTGCAGCAGCTGGGCACCACAGTGATTGATCTCACTCATCACATGCAGACTGAGCATTGCACATGATGTCTGCATCTCCTGACTAACATTAAGTAAACTGAGAAAAGGTTTAGTAAGCATCTCCTTTCAATAATACGCATCCAACAGAGCAAACCTTCTGATCGCCACGATCAACAAACCCAATGACAGGGAATGAAAGAACATAAAGACAGAAATGTGCAGCGACGGTTTCCAGTAAGACGAGGCAAACCATAACATCGTAGCTCTGTATCAGTGGACTCAAACTGAAGGTCAGCAGCCGCAAGGGATCAATCTGAGTATATATGAATAATAGGTCCTGAACATGGAGCTGCAACTACAAACTATTTCCATTATCACTCAATCTGTTTCTAGTCTAATAATCTAGTTTCTCAATTAAATGATTAATCATATGATCTATAAAATGTCAAGATAATAGTGAAAAATACCCATTACAATTCATAAAAGTTTAAGGTAACATCTTTTCTGTTTTTTCTTAATGTAAAACAATTAATGGATTATCAAAATTGCTGCAGACCTTTTGATCGACTAATCAATTAATCGACTAACGGTTGCAGCTTTACCTGATTATGTATAATACATCCCTCCAGTGTTGCATGGTACTAGCAAATGGTGTAATCCAAGGCTGAACCACAAATCCAAAATGTACGCTGTAGGTATCTGTGGCGGAACTACCACTCACCCTTCATGTCAACTAAAAAAACAGTGGTTTTCTTCCAAAGTTACAGAGGTTTTAGCACAAGAGGAAAGAAAGTATTTCCTTGCTGTGATATATCTTGGTAGGTGCATGTAGGTTTATTGCCGGGGAAAAACACCCACAACAAACCTACATATGAATGATGACACCCACTTTATTTGGTTAACTCGGGGTGCTTAAGTGTCATTCTCGCTGAACTTAAGACGGACTGTGGATCTTTGAAGATTTATCCCCACTGATGGGTTGGGTTCAGTCTGAAATCTGAATCCATCCTTTAAGATATCAGAGTTTACATATTGACAACATGACAACAGACTTTCACAGCAGAGCTAGTGTCCTGATACAGGAGAGAAAGGGTTAAAAACACCCAGCATATATTCTATCAGAACACTTACACATACTGGAGCCTGTGCATATAAGTGTACACACACACACACACACACACACACACACACACACACACACACACACACACAAGGACATTGCACACTTGCACAAACACACACCAGAATGTGGGAATCACTGCCCAGAACATGAAATATTCATCAGTCATAAAACTTTAATTCAATCTCTCTCCCTCTCTCTCTCTCCCTCTCTCTCTCTCTCTCTCTGTCTCCCTCTCTCTCTGTATTTTCTGTCATTTTGGGGGCTGCTGTTTTCTATTTAGGCGAGGTAAACACTTCCCCCACTGCCCCTGCAACGAAAAAAACAATAATAGATTTCATTAAAACCCCTTTTTCACAATTGTCCAAACGCACGAGCCAAAGCACATCATTAAGACGCTGCTACGTTTCAGCGTCCAAAATTAGTTCAAAATTACATTTCAAAAAGGAAAAGCTGCTGGGTGGCAAAGCAAGGAGCAGCCCTCGTTTAATACTGTGACACGGAGTTATAGAGGTCCCCTGTTATCAAAGTTATTGTCACTCAAACTGTGGAATCCAAACACAGACAAGGAAAGTATAATCATACCAATGCCTCAATATAGTTTATGAAAAGAAAAGAAAATCAGTAGCATGCTGTATTATCGCACTGCAGCAATGATTTTGGGTTTAATTTCAATCAAATTCCATCAACACTTCAACAACCAAAATACCAGGGCCGCTCCTGGTCAAAGCTCCACCAATGGCAGGCAATAACTACTAACTTGAATATGATGGAGAAATGATTTGGTGAATCAAAAAAAAATCAACCCTTGCAACCATTTTCTTTTTTTAATACTCCTCACTTGATTTTTAGCATATTCCACTTTCCAATTTGTCAGTTACGCACACTTCAACAAAGCCTGTGTGTCTTTATTATTGTTTATATTCTATTTTTCCTCAAAAGCCAAGCACGAGAGTCAGTGAAAGTCAGTCATGACCAAACTGGGACTGAGTTTAGTTGGATAGACGTTCACTCGGTGATAAAATAAATTTTATTTTAAAAAATGGTTGATTTTTATCTTATCTTTCATCTTTTGTTTAGCAAAGTGATTTTCTTTTGGTATTATCATTATCTTTATCTTACTTTATTTTTGCACCACTTTGGTTAGGTGGTTTTAGTTAATTATTGAACAACACATCTTGACATGTGCTTCGGTCAGTGTTGGCTTTTTAAATCTTTAACCAGGACTGTGAACTGTCCTTAACCCTTTGAGTGTTTATTCGAGGATCATGAAATGTTTAACAGATATAGTTGCACACATTGTTGGGAAAATAACTGAGACACATTATTGGTTGATGTTTTGCAGATACAGTATGTTGATGAGAAACCTAAACCTGACAGCGTTTCTTTCAATTAGTATTTGCTATTGCTGGTTAGTAGCATGTAAACCAATTCAAAGGTCCTAAAAGATACAGAAAGCAGCAGCTTTGCGTTGCTCAGGAACACAACTGTCTCAGTACCTGTAGATATTCATGTGGTTATTGGACAGACCTTATTTATGAATCTACTGGCTAAAACCACAGTAAAACTATGTGACTTTTGCACTAAGAAATGCAATTCAGCTGGAACAAGTTGGAGCAGCCTTTTCTCCGTGGTCTTATAACAGCTAACAAGCGAAGGGCTGAGTGCACCACTGGAAAAATTCAACAGTAAACAGTCTTCTCTGTGCACCCAACAATGCTGCAAAATGTCACATACATTATTATGTGGTTTCAGCACCACAGTCGCCACTTCCAAGACAGAACTAATATTTTTCCACTGCTCTGTTGTGTGGTGGTTTGGTAAAGTTTAGATTATGTGATAAAAAATAGAATGACTAGAATGATGATACAAGCACAAAAGAAAAAATTCAAATTATTATTTTGATCTTGTAATACATATATATATATAATGCAGCATTTTGAGGGGAAGAAAGAGTCAAACAACAGCTGTGAGAAGCAGTTTCACCAGCAGCCGAATACTGGTGGTAGTTCACAGTGGAAGAAAATCAAGGTACTGTAGTACTGTATGTCTTTGTCTCGTTTTCTCCACATCTGCAGACCAGTTTCACCTGAATGGACCTCTATCATTTTGACTTTCCCAGCTGAAATCGGGGAGGGAGAGGAAGAAGAAGATAAGGACGAAAGTGTAACAAGAGAGAAAGAAAAACTGCAAAGCAGAAAGTCAGAAAGAGAGAGAGAGAGAGCGAGACACATCTCCAGTCACCCTCATCCAACCTCACGCCACGCGTGGATGGCGACTGTTTGGGCAGAGAGGGAAGCTGGAGAGAAAGAGAGGATGGGGGTAGGGTCGGGGGGTGGGGTTGTTGGAGTCGGAAGTGTTGGGGATAGAGGGGGGTATGTCCCTTCGAGGCCAGCCCTCATCCCCTCTTCACCCCCATCCATAATTCAATAGCCCCCCCCCCCCCCAGCCTCCACCGACCCCAGGGCACAGCTCCGCAGGGAGGACACGCCACGCAGAGGAGGAAGAGACAAAGACACCACCACCAACACCAACAGCACCACCACCACACACAACGCAAACAGAAAAAATGCCAGAACTGAGCGATGAGAGATGCATCATTTGCCCCATAAGTTCAGTCAAACTCCAGTCGCACACATTAAAGGACAAAAGTGAAATGTGGTCTCATGCTGCATGATGTTCAGGGCTCAACCAGACGCCACACACACTTGATCAAGGGATCCTCACACAATAACAAACACACAGACACACACACACACACACACACACACACACACACACACACACACAGCCATTGTGTGACTTAGACTCCCGTTGAGCCCGAATTAATGGTAACGAGCATCGCTTTGCACCGTTTGGCCTCTGATAATCGAGCTCTGATCTAAAAGAGACAGCGATACCTGCTAGGCTCTCAGCAGCTCACCTTGGGGGAGGGGCTACGGTTGGGGGTTGTGGGATTCCTGAAAGTCAAGGTAGCGAAATGAACACAGGATGAATTTGTGCATTACTGTAGGGGTGTGTGAGCAATGTGGCCCAGTGTGTTTAGGTATTAGTATTTAGCCCGTCGTATAATAATTCTGTGCATAATTTGTTCGTACATTTTCTGACACATATCCACGTGACTATGGGAGTAGGATGTAAAGAGATGATATTTCCAAGCCTATAAGGTTGGATCAAAACAAACACATTCAGAGGAACTGGACGTTATTCAAAAGAAGCTGGTGAAGCAATCCACTTATGTGAAATCTTCACATAAAATAAATCAATTCTAACAAGAGAGATGCAACAATAGAGTCTTAAAAATTAAATACAGTACCACATTCCAACATATATCACTACTTTCCAAACAACCAATAAAGGGTTTTCATTTTCAGACAATTTTCCAACAGCAAACTCTCGTATGTGGCATTTCCTAACCCCAACAAAACATTCGGATTAAACACGTCTCCAACTTAAGCTTGATTAAGATCCATTTGAGGCAATTAAAACACTTGATCTCCTGCAGGTTAAGGTTAGAAAAAGTCAAAATTGGCTTGCAGCATTAAACGGAACGTGAACCTCGGTCACTGGTGTAAAATTATGTCGATCCATCCGCACCACCGTCCTCTGCAACTATTCATTAAGCCAGGGGTTCCCTACATGGGGGTCAGGACCCCCAGAGGGAGTCCAAAAATATATCTGAGAAATTTTATTTCTTATTTAGATTTTATTTTTTAAAGAAAAAAAAGAAAAGAAAAAAAGAAAAACATGCATTACTGTCAAATTGTGTTTATTTCCTTCTGTTCTCTCTCCAATTTTATCGTATTTATTGTGAAATTACCTTTTCAGAGCATTTAAAAATTCTTCAAATGAAGCAATCTGAGAAGCAAGAATGACTTCCCCTACTTGTTATGAGCGGTTATAAATAGACATTTCCTCATTTTACAGGGTCACAAGCCAAAAAGCAAAAAGAAACCACTGCACTGAACTATAACAACCTCACAGTACCTCCTGTATTGGCACTAAATATTGCCGGTGCAGGTAAGTTGCTACTTAGCTATAGACTGCATATCCATAGCTTTATGTAGTTAGCCTCATTCACCCATGACAGGGAGTTGGGAGCTGGGGATCGAACTGCCAACCCTGCAATTAGTGAACTCACTGTACCTGCTGAGCCACAGCCACCCTGTCAGCTGCACAAGAATGGGATTCATTGTTACAGTATTTTCAGTCAGAATATAACACGAGACACTCGCTAAAATACACTTATATTGGAAAAAATTGGCAATACGAGCAAAAATGTATTGTAATTTTTGTGCCATTTCGTATCAAAGAAGATACATACAAAAGAATGAGGCAACAAGATGAAAAAGTAATTTTTCATAGATTTTGACTTTGTGAATTTCTCATCTGATTTGGGAAGCTGTTATAGCCATTGTGAGTATAAGTATGTGTGTGTGTGTGTATGTGTGTGTGTGTGTGTGTGTGTGGAAATATGGGTTACTGAGGGATGAAAAAGAGCCACATAAACATTTAATACCTTAAGTAAAGCGGTGCAGGCCCTTTCATAGACTATGGAGACTGATGGGCCTCCACCACACTGTATTATATATAAATATGGATTTCTCCATGTGTCAATAACGCTGCATTATGAACGTGCACAACTGTGTGTTTCTTTGAAATCTGAGTGGGTTTTGTACATATGCCAACACTTTTTCTACGACTGCTTTGTATTTGAGACCAGGTGTGCCCTCTCTCTCTGTGTGTGTGTGTGTGTGTGTGTGTGTGTTTGTGCAGATGAATGTGTGTGCCCCTGCCTCGCCGTGTTCGAGTGTTGTGTATCAGCATGAGTTTACTCTCACATGTATATGAGTGAATGTGTGTGTGTGTGTGTGTGTGTGTGTGTGTGTGTGTGTGTGTGTGTGTGTGTGTGTGTGTGTACATATGCCAGTGTTTTCCAGGTGGAATTCTTCTTCTTCTCTCCAGTGTGTGGATGAAAATTCTATTCATTATTAATATAACTTCCTCTCTCTCTCTCTCTGAGCCATCTTGTTGACCTTTCTGGAATGTTCTACTGTTAAAAGCTCGTGTTGCACTTCACTCTTCATTTTTTCATGAACTGCGTGTTTGTCGTCAAGACTTGTAGCAAACATTCACGAATTCCACTTCAGTAAAACAAATCGCGGAGGTGTAGAGTAAGAGACCTCATGGGATGACTTTCCCAGAACACTTTAAAATGTATTTTCATGTTTATGTCATATATCACAAGATGTAGGTGCACAGTGATTCAGAAACTTAATCCAAGCTGTGATACTGAACTGTGCAAAGAGGATTCTGCAGAATTTGTTTCTCTTTAAATTGAAAAGAATGTGATTTTCCCCCCCAAAAAGTTCTTGTGCTATGTAGAATTTAACCATCATCTCAAAAAGTATTTTTAAGACGATAAAACATATAGTAAATAGGTCCTCACTATTGACCATGCACACACATGCACAGTATTTTTAAACCTTTTTGAATCAACTAAATGATACAATCAGAATAAGTTTGTTCCACATTTCCACAAGAGAATTCATATTGTATTTGTAACATTTTTCTGCCAATAAAATCCTTGCTCACAACAAACTGTCATACTGACTGTACTTAAAATCTAACTGGCATGCAGCACACACACAGTTACACACAAGATATATATTAATGCCCACTCGCTCTGCATACTCAACCTTTAACCAGTAAAGAAAAAAGTGAGCAAAAGCAAAAAGGACGAGGACGAGCGACAAAAGAGAGAGGTTAAGGTAAAGAAAGCTGACAGGAATGGCGAAGAGGAAGAGGATGGTAAAGAGAAGATGAATAAAGTAAATTTGGAAGAAGCAGCAAAGGAAGGAGTGGGGAAGAAACAGAGGGAGAGAGATGAAAGTGTGAAGTGGATGAAGAGCAAGAAGAAAAGGAGAGAGGACCGGGAAGATGATAAGAGGGAAGGTTGCAGTAGAGAAACAGAGAAAGGAAAAGATAGAGAAAACACAATGAAGAAGGGATGGGGGGAGAGAGGACGAGAGAAGCAGAGGAGGGCTGTTTGCGACATCTATTGTGTCTCACACTGGAATGGGAAGCTGGTTTTGTTTTGCTCCAGGGCACAAAGAGTGTTGAGAAACAGGAAGCCAGGGGACCTGCCCATCCTCGCGGACAGCTGGTGCCCTGCGATAGCTGTTCCCCTTTTCCTGTTAGCTACACACAATGGTTCCCACCCTCATCCAGGCCACCTGGAAACCAACCCAACTGACCACTCGCTACGTAGACTTTATACTGACTTTGAAATGACATCACAAATCTGCTTATAATCCAGATGTTATCACACTGTAAGAGCCGTGGGTTGGTGAACTGGGCTTTTGTTGTTTGGGTTTTCACTGCCTGCCAACAGGCCCACTTCCCTATATCTAAGACCAAATAACAATGATTTATCACTGATTAAATTGGTTCCAAGTAAAGAATAGTCACTATATTCATCTGCGGGACTGTCTGTCAGCCTTGTATCGCACGTCAGCAGCATAACTTCCCTGCAACTGTAGAGAAAGGAAGAATTCACAGGGTTTCTGCTGCACAATTGCTCTCTGTGCTTGTGTAATACAATGAACAGAGTCACAGAATGACCCACACTAGCCAGCATGGTCTCCACACTACACTCTAGTATTGCACACTACACAGCAGCCCTGCTACACATCTGCCTCAACCAGCATCTCTTCAAATGAGCAGAAATTTTAGCTCAAGAATGTGAAAATATTAATAAGGAAAATGCATTAATTCTCAGGAAAAGTCCAGAACAAAAGAGCAAGTAAAACTGGAAATGCATCATACTTCCTGTTAAACACCAAGCACTTATTTTAACGTGTACAAATTCTAACTTTCAACATACTACAGTTACTCATATTGGCAACAATTTAGGAAGAGATATACAGCACCCAAATCTGAACCCTCCAAAATAAAAGCATTTGCTTAATCCAATGTGCCACATCATTTAAAGGCTGGCTTTAGACATCCAGTGTCAGTTTTGAGGCTGACACATCAGGACAGGACCCTGTAAAAAAAAAAAAAAAAAAAAAAAATTCTCACTGTGTTTTATGATTTTATTTTTGGTTTGGTTTATTTTTTTGTGGAGCTAATTTGTTTGTACTCCTGAACTATAAGAAGTACTGTGAAGAAAAGTTTCAGCCATTAGTCATGTATTGTTAAAAAAAAGTCCAGAACACTTAATAGGACATTTTTTATGGTAAATTATGGGCCCTCCTGCCAGCGGCTAAACATCATAGCTCACTGCCTCACTGTCATGCCCATAATCCCAATAAGGAAAGGTCCTCTCGGATATTATTGCTATAGAAACTAGGTCGGGTTCACATCCTTTTCAGATAAATGCAGAAGTGAGGAAATTTACTGTTTTCCAAAATAATTATTAGTATTCTTCTTATTCCAACAGTTAATTCTACAAACATAGCCTACAAATTAAGTCCAGTCCTATTACTTAAAAAAACACTGATGTCTGTTCTTTTAATTTTTATTTATCCTTCACGTCCTTTGTTGTCTGTAGTTTGTTGAAAGCACTCAATAAACAAAACGGACTTGTTCAAGTGAAGTAATGGCTCACAAGAAAAAAAGTAATGGCACACAATAGTGAGAGTTGTCTGTGTTGTTGTTAAAAATGAATAGCTCCTAATGTGCTTTACTTTCATACCAGCAGGCTTTTTGTGCCAGAGTAGGCGTCAATTATTATAGATATTGGATATTGTTTTAGAACGAAAAAGGCTACGATTCCCGGCAGCCTCAGAAGAACCACATTACGTCTTGAAAGGGCCTATCTCTTTCTTCTCTGGTCAAACAGTGCAACAAAACCACTGCTCACGTGTGCTGCTGTCTCAGATAAAATGTTCACTGTGCAAACACCCACGGATTCACACATACTGCATGAAAAAATCATCAGTAGAACAACAGAAATCCAACTGGATTCACATCATTTTCAGCAACTATTTTTGACTGGCATGATTGCAGAGGATTGATCAGGAGAAAGGAATAACAAATTCAGAGCTTCACTCCTGCATCACCCTTTCTTTGTCTCATGCTCCCTCTGATTTCACTTTGACAGTGATTCCTTCTTCATTTTAAATGCGTCGTTTTTTCTGTTACACTGCTAATTTAAGGCTAGAAAAGCTATATCATAACCTGGTTCAGCAGAGAGTCAGAGCTGTATTTGCAGCTGACATGTTTTCATAAAAAAGAAATTGATGGATGCACTTAAAATATATGATTGAGAAAAGTGTGTTGCCATAGAATGTGGCATAACGATCTATTTCAATAATTTTCTAATGTAACAAGCAATAACAGCAGAAACTCAATAGGAAAATATAAATGACAGGAACATGTATTTTTCCTTTTGTTTTGCCAATACATTAATGGGACCTGATAGGAGGTTGTCAGCTACATACAGACAAGGTGCAGCTGCCTCTTGTCATGGGAATCCAGTGACTGTTTCAAATAATTGTTGGTCCCTTTAAAATGAGCCACCTCGATCTGCCTCACTCAGAAATCACTGTGACACTGTGCGAGATTGATTAATCATTTTCAGCCAGAGGAAACTTGCTTCCATGCTGAAATATACATCCTTTTTTTTTTTTTTATGTTTTGCTTGATAATGTGAAGTAGCCACCACCATGTTCACCTCACTCAACTCTAACTCAGACTGGTGGCATTCGATCTGATTGGCTGCACAAACCACACACAGAGAGAGGAGAAGGGGCCAGTTGCAGAGGCAACGATAACAGGCTTATCGCCGAGTGAGAAATAGACAGAAATAGTAAATAGTCTCTTTCTGTTCAGGCACTGACTAAACAATCAACTGGCCCACGTCAATGTCTTAATTTCCATCAGGCAGATGTTGCAGTTAGACAGTGTATAAAATAATGGGAAAAACACAAGCAGCAATAGAAATTGATTCCTTTAAAAATAATTTAATCACATTAAATTTGTACTTTTATGTAAGTTTTAATAGCCAATTTAGTTCCAGATCACAAGAACTGCAAAAAAAAGGCAAACAGACAAACTGCATCAGTTCAGATGAACAGTAGTCACATGTCAGACTAGACAGCTGCAACTGGAGTGGGCTCCTGCAGGTCCTAATGCACCCAACACAAATGCAGCATGTTTATTATTATGCTATCATTCTTATTTATTACTAATGAGCAGGTGGACCTTGTGGTCTGTGTCATCACTGAGTAGTGAGTGAAGATAAAAGAGGATGGGAGATGGGAGGTTTATTGTATTGGTCTAAAAAGGATAGATTCACAGTCTTTCAACTCCATCATACAACAATAGAAACATGGAAACTGTTTTTTTGGGGGGTTTTTTGTAATCGTTCATACTGGACATTGAAAAATTCCTTCCTATTGAGCTTAATGTCAGTGATGGGGGACAAAACTCACAGTACTTGTTGTGTGAAAAAGTGTTTTCTAGAGTTTATCCAAAGCTAATATGAAGCTTCAGCAGATTGAGTCAAATCAAGTGAATATTTTCTCAAAGTTAGTCTTAGTATAAAATTCCCTCTATGTGTTTTTTCAGCTTCAGTCGAGGGACAGTAACAAAAAGAGGGAATTTGGTACTCTGCACGCTCTTCCGCTACACGCAGTAAAAATGGGGACGGCTGTTTAATTTTCATGGCTTTAAACTACCCATGTCTCAGAAAAGAAGGCAAGGTCAACTGTTGAATTATTCTTGCTTTTTGTCTACGTAGATGTGAAGGTGTAGGTGACTATGTGAGGTTTTGTGAATTGGTATTCTTTATTTTTGGAATTTTTGGAATACCATTTGAAAATGTAATGGCTGCATTTTGGCTCTGGTTTATATTAACTTGGTGTGTCCTGTGACTCCATGCATGCCAGGCATATTTTTATGATGGACATAATATTAAAAAAAAACATTATTTCTGTGGCTCAGAATACAAAGCCAAATAAAGTTATGTTTCAGTTTAGTTTCTCTCTTTTGGTTTCTGGTTAAACCACTGACTCTGCTCTCTCCTATTAGATTCACTGTGTACTTGGTTACACACATCTCCTTCAAACGTCAGTAACAGTAAATAAACTTGCCATCTCTAATCCAGATTTGATCTGTAAATAGTAACAGTAACATCGCTGCTCTGACGTCAGACAGTCCAGCATCTTGTTTGTATCTGTTGCTATTGGAAACAACCTAAACAATCAGAAAAACAGGGATTTTTTAATACCTGAAATTGAAGCTATTTTTGTTCCTTTTTTTTTTTTTTAACATTTAAAGGCATATATCAAGGCTTATTTTCACTTCAGGCTTCTTCTAAAAGTGACTTATTAAATAGCTGAATAACTTTATTTATATTCAACAAAAAAAAAAAAAATCTATAAGGGCTACATGTGTCTTATATTCCCTGTGGGATGGGGCAGACAGGATTTTAGAAGAAAGTATTGCTGCAAGCGGGAGTGTTCAGAATCTCTGCAGGGGCAGACAGGAGTGGGTTCGTGGAGCTGCTGGAGCAGGCGGTAATGGTCGGAAATCCTACCAAGCGGGCAAAAAGAAGAAAAAAAGAAAAGTCCTGTGTGGACCTCCGGGTCAAAACTTACTGACAGAGACAGACAAAGACTTTTTTGTGTTACCAAAGAATGAAATGAGCACCTCAGACTGTCATACAGCCTCATCAAAACCTGGGTGCTGTGAGTTTCACAAAGCTGGTATTTACAATGGGGATGTCATTCAGACGCCGCCTCAGTGCAAAGTTGCATAACACAGGGTTAGAGACACAAAACTTAGATCACCAAGCAATGGGATGAAGTAATTTTCTTGAAAGCAGCTTCATAAACACCAAGATGAAGTCAACACCTCGCATGGCCTCACCGATTAACATCTTTTAACTATTTTCAACCTTTTTAGAGTATTTCAACCGACATCCATAAAAGACTTTTCTCCTTGAAGCTCCAATATTTTGCTACACAAACTTTGAGATTTAAATCACATCACAAAAAGGAGCGCTCTCACAATTTGTTCATTAATCAATTACCTGACTGACAGAAAATAATCAACAATTGTGATAATTGCTTAATCATTTAAGTCATTTATCAAGCTGAAATGCCAAACATCTACTGATTCTTCCCTCTCAAATTAGAAAATTTGCCAATTTCTTAGTTTTGTATAATTGTAAATTGAATATTTGGAGGTTTTGGTCAAAACAAGCAATTCAAAGTTATCACACTGGGCTCTGGGAACTTATGCTGAGCATTCTTCACTATTCTTTGGAATTAAAAATATAAAAAATAAATTAATGGGAAAATTATCAAAAATATTCAACAAGGAAAATAAAGCAGTGGTTGCTGCCTCAGGGTAAAGCTATTGGACAAAAGAAGCACTACTATGTTTATTATTCAGGTATTGCAGGGCACTTATATTATTTTACCTGTTCATATAGATTTCTACATCCTCTCAGTGCTTTTCTTTGGACTCTCTCCAAAAGGTAAGCTCTCATTCAGTCCTCTCTCCATCCTACTACCTTTCTCCTTTCATCACTATCTTTTCAACAGATAGAAGCTTGATTACCACATTGTCAACTGTGAGGAATATCATAAAAAACGCCACCAGCATGGTTTACAATAGATGGCAGTGTCGAACTATCCAGGAACAGAATACACAGTAAAATGTTAAAGCTACATATTTTGGTTTAAATCTATAATTTTGCTCTCCCTTCTCTTTCTCCCTCCGTCTCTCTTTGTGGCCAATCCAGCGCTGTGGTTCCTCGACTCGGCTCGACTGTCAATCAGGAGCAGCCTACATCTCAGCGCTGCAGCTGAGCCAGGGCCGCATCATCCTGCCTGCCAATCACCGCACTACACCTTCAAACCATCCTATCCATCTCTCTGTAAAGCAGCTTCGCACACCGCCTGCCCCCCCCCCTCCCTCCACTTCCCTCCCCTCCTCCTTTCAAAACAACCCCCTCCACAGAAGCACTGAGATACCCCTTTAACTCTCAGCCCAACATACACACACATGCACTAAGACATGCACATTCGCACACAAGCACTGCCCGTCTCTTGAACAGAGACAACACACTCGCGAAGAGATACAGATACGGAGGCACAGATACACACACATGAACACACAAACAGACAGGCAGTCCTACACTGCACCACTCCCATACCTTCATTTGGGACTCCGCCTCTCCTTCTCTTCATCCCACCACCCGATTCAATAATACAGCCCCCCTCCAACGAGCCCTTCCCAACCCTACGTTGTCAATCTTTTATTCAACAGAAGGGAGTCAGATCACAGCGCTAGACTTATCCTTCCATCTCAGACCCCCATTCAGGTTCTTTCACACAGATACTGTATGAACTCTGTCAGTAAACATCATTCTGATTATGTATGTGACCAAGACAAACTGTATTTAACACTGGGGGTGTGACTGGATTGGCTGTAAACATCATAGAGATATGTAGAGGTCTCGACTCAGACTGGCCATTAACATCATTATAAAATGATATACGAAGGACACACTGGATATCAATAACATAATGATGACTGTAGGAATGGGCCAAAGCTGGAAATAAACTTTATTACATGGCTTTGTTGAAGACATGTTTATGATTGGCCAGTGAGGGTTATGTGGTGTATCATATTTCTGAACTGGGGACTTGTAATCAAATAAATTAAAGCTGCTTTATTTTTTATTTTTTTCAAATTAATGAAATGAGAAGGGAGTCATTTGTACTGATGACCAACTCTATGTAGCTCTATGCAGCTTTTAAGCCGTTTATTTTAGCACACTGTTTTTATTTTACAGCACATTTACTATAAAGGTTCAATCTCAGTCCTCTCACTAACTTGCTCTCCAGCAGCTGTTTTCAGTAAGCTCTGATAAACCCACTGTATGTGACCTGCGCAGCAGAGCCAGAGCAAGAGTCAGAAAATAGCCAAAAAATGGGTAAAAGGAGATTTAACATTAGACTTAATTTTCCACAGGTGGGCAGAAATATGACTCCAGAGGGATGATAATGTTGCTCTGTGTTTGCCGGATGTGTAAGTAGACAATCTCTGCTAACACATTAGCCAAAACAACCTTATAAAGGACTAATATGACTGGTCTGTGTGTTTGTTAGCTTATCTCCATTTCTGCGCCCTGGTGGCCAAAAATTGATGTATGCAGAGCTTTAATGACACTTTGCCAAAAAAAAAGACATACCCTTTTGGATTGCACTCACCTAACTGAGGGCAAAGATGACAAATTTCCCAGTACTCAACCACTTTAAATTTGAATAGAGAGCATAACATTTTTGCAAGCTAGATGGAGGCTTAATAGCAACCTTACCAGGTTTCCTTTGGGTCTGCTACAGTGTAGTCAGATGCTAAGTACATGTCTGTGGTTGCAGTCATGCAGTTCTATGTCTGCAACTTGCAAATTCCTTTTGTTTGGGATAAAACCATTGGAATCAATATGCTGAGTAAAGTGATTAAAGACACTTTAATAAATGAGACTATGTATAATGAGCTGGTCATTACTGCAGAGTAAACCACCGATATGAAACAGCATAGTACAACTTTTGCTAAATAAAAGACTGAAGCATCAATTAAGCTGGCAGTTCAAAGTGTTTTATGTGTATCACCAGACTAAAACCTGCTAAAGAATCTATTACTTGCTAAAACTGATCATTATGACGTAGGTATGCGTAGGTATGCGTAGGTATAGCGTAAGATAAGATATAAACATCAACAAGCCTCCGACTGGACATAATGTGCTTATTGATTAAAAATTTCCCACTTTTAATTCACAGCACCGAGCGAGTTCCTTGTTAAGCTTACTTCAGGGCAAAGGCAGTTCAGTTCATTCCTTCACACGTATTAGAGCTGTTTCCCCTGTTTTCTTCCTCCTCATTATGTCCTCATGCTTGCTTAAAGATTATTAGCTGTGGTCATTTTATCGCTGCAATTATTGCGTGCTGCAATGCAAGAATAACTAGATGAATTGTAAATGTGTTGTGAATCACTTTCACAGTTTGCCCTGAACCAGCCCACTAAACATGCAGAGTTTTCCCTCTCTTGTTTGAACTACTTCTAAAATGAGCCTTGCTCTTTGATTGCATCATGGAGTGCAGCTTTCATCAGATGCCTCATAGATTGCAGAGCCAGACAAGGTACTGGGGCGAATGTTAAGGCCATGGCAATTGGGCGTATAATTAGACAGAGTTTCTGAAAATTCGGTGTAGAAAACAATAATTGGCCTGCACTGATGGAGAATTGTTTTACACACATATAGCGGTACATAAATATGCGCCAAAACAGTCTTGCTCTAAAGATGAAACATGATACCAACAAGTGCACATTAAACATATTAACTTTTATCAAAGCAATATACTGACATGGCAGTACAACGCTTTAATAAGTTTTATTTCCGAAGACGCTATAAAATATTATGACATATTTGAGACTACAAACTCTCACAGCTCACATTTAGTGCTCTTCAGATCTTTGCAAGAACATGGCAAGGCAAGAAATAATGCAATCTGTCCGGATAAGCTGCTTATGTCATCTTCTGACATGGTTATTGTTACTGATAAATGTAGATTACAATAAGACACAACAGACGATCTATTGAAGTTTGCTTTTCATTAGTGACACAGGGTGGCAAACTGTTCCGACAGCAGCAACATGCTTGAGCTCTTAAAACTGTCAAATCTCAGCCATTTCACCAGGAAACAAACTGTCAATTGAAGGTTTTCTATCTCAGTTTCTAGTTGGCTTCTACTTGGTAAATTTGAAGATTTACTAGCCAAACAGTCATTGTAAAAGTAGCAGCTAATTATCATTTTGATTATTAATTCATCTGTTTAATTATCTATTGATCAATCAAATAATTGTTCACTAAAATGTCAGTAAGTAGTGCCCATCACAGTTTTAAGAAACCCGAGGTGGCATCTTCAAGGTAATTATTGTTTTCTGACCACAGTCCAATACCAAAAGGTATTCAGCTCACAAAGACATAAAACAGCAAAATTTTAAAAGCTGGAACAACCAACAATCATTGAGCAACAAGGAAAGCCCTGTTAGTTAAAACTTATATATACTGTAACTTGTTTTATCCAAACAGCGTCCAAAACCCAAAAGACATTCAAATTACAAAGACATAAAATAGAAAAGCAGCAAGTTGTCACATTTTGAGAAGCCAGAAAGACCTAATTTTAAATATTTTTGTTTGATAAATGACAAAGCATTAATCAATCATCAAAACTGACAACGTTTTTCTGTCAGTTGACTAAGTAATCAATAGTTTCAGCCCTAGTTAAAGCTCAGAACTGATTTCAGAATAAAGATAGACAGAGGAGGAGAAAGCTCATAAATATATTAGTGTTCATCCCTCAACAATTAACACACAAGCATTTCCAATATGATCTATTTCCTCTGAGAAGCCACAACGAACGCCAGCTGGAGACGAGTTACAAAATACCTAAACACAGGTCCGTGCAATTAAAAAAAAAAAAAAAAAAAAAACAGATTAGGTAAACTGGTTTTTCTAATTTTTCTTCCGCTGAAGGTTATGAAATTAGAGCACCTCAGAATGGAGTGAAATGATTGTTTCTTTGTAATTATCCTATAAGCTACCGAATGACTCAAAAGATATAATTCAGTTTCAACAAGGATTGGAGTTCTTACACTTATACCCTCATACATTATACAGGAAGTGCCTCAGTTGAATAATGCATACATTTCGACTGTTTTAATTCAATATCAAATAAACCTGAAATCATCTAAAATATAACCATGTTTTTACACACAATAGCTGCATAAGAAAACACAAATATAAAGACTTGCCCTTGTCAGTTGCTTTGTGAGTTTGATCCTTAAAGATACACATATTTTCTCTTCAGTTTATAAATGTGACAAATGTGTGATACTGTGGAGCTAAAATAAGCTCCATAATAATCACAAATCACCACTCTAGCCTTAAGATTCATATCTAAAATCCATACTGCTGAGAACTTAATTTGAAAACATTTTGTCCAATACAGAAAAACTGTCTGTATAGACTTTGTTCCACTGCAAAATGCTATGACCTTTTGTTTTGTTGTAACTCCACTGACATGCATGCATGGTCCTTTTAACCAATGGTAACTACTCTCCACCTCCTACACCCTCACATCTCCACTGGTCAGTGCTGCTCTGACCTGTATAACGATATATACATACTGTATAGCCGAGCTTCTCACAAGGCTGGAAGCAGAGATTACTTCAGAGCAAGGCCACTGCCGGTCACATTTACATTTTATATGTTAGGCAGTTAGCTGATGCTCTTGTACATTGACTAACAATGAGTGCAACAGCAGAGTAAGCTTAAATTTCTGGACTGCCAACAGTGAAATAAAAAAACAAAGGATGCAAGAGTCCAAAGCCTTCTGATAACAGACAGGACAGAAATTCCTGTGCCACAAGAATGATTCAGTATAATAGAAAAGGTGAAGAAATAAGCTCCAGGGAGAGAAGGTAGAGATTCTTGTTGTTTTTCCCCCCCTGAAAAAAAGCTTTCACATATTCAAATGCTGTCTAACACTCTAAAGATACTTGCTGAGCCACATATTACTATATTTACATTTACATACATTATTCTTTAGTCCATGTTCTCATTCTATAGTCACAGTGGAAAATGTCCCTGGCAGTTTATATCTGTGCATAATCTTTATATCATTTTTAGTGTATGTTTGCCCAGTCTCCTGAACACACATCAACTCAGACTTTACTATGTATAATTCCAGTTTAGATTTACTTCCAATGCTTTAGAGCTGCAACTAGCTGGAGTTTTCTTTCATTTTTTTCTTATTACTTTTCAATCTCTTCTCTTTATTGACTAAAAAAATAAGGCTGTATTTCAGCAAACAATATCTAAAACTTAAACCAAACAAAATATGAAATATGCATAAGGTTAAAGCATTTCCCTGATATGCAGTCATGAAAGTTGGGTTTTTTATATAACACAGTGACAGTATGTTATATTCAAGTTTTTTTTATTTTTAATTTGGTTTACAAAAAGTAACATTTCCTGCAACAAAAATTAGCTCAGTGTTAGCATAGAACTTATAATATGGTATATTTAAAGATGAAGCAAGTTGCTAAGCTATGCTCAATGTTAGCATGTAGCATAAGACACTATTATCTGCCGTGGACTCTTGGATCATTTTGGTGTTTACTTGTTGAGTGACTTAAACAACAGGAATATCTCTCCAGAAACTTTTAAGTAGCCTTGAGCAAGACACTGAAGTCCGTCTACCTACTGAATCATTGTTCATTTGTTCTGTAGCTGCAGCTAAAATTAACCACAGCACTGAGCAGTGGCCAAATACGTACATCTTAATTATTATTTCTATATGATATATTGTACTTGGTATACATATACTGTATAGACAACACCACTTTCATTAGGTGTCATTTCATAGTTTTTCTTTCTGAGTCAAATCTGTTGCTGGGGACATATGAGGGTGGTGGATTTTTCCTGGATGCGTTTGCGTGTGTTTGTGTGTGTGCATGTGTGTAACTTCAAGCACCTGAATGTGAATCGAGGAAGGCTTGCGACTGACGGTGAGTCATCATCGCCATGGTGTTAAGCCTCCCGTTCCCGGGGGAACGGGGTTACCGTCTCTACACCACTGGGGATTTTTATTTTTACATTTGAAAAGCAAACCGAGGCCTGGCTCACAACAATCCTCCACTCCCTCTCTCTTCTCTTCTCTTCTCTTCTCTCTCTCTCTCTCTCTTCCTCCTCCATGACTGAGCTGAATCACACACACAAACAGCAGACACTACACACACCTGCTCATTTCAGAGCACCTCCTCCTTATCTTTGTCTGTGTGATATTCAATATGTTTCAGATATCAAAACATGAACCTATGCAGATGAGATGAAAGGGACAATATCACGAACTCAATAACAGCCGCTGCTCTGTCATTTGCTGCTGAAGACCTCATACTACAGCTGCAGTTTGGGTGTTGAGTTTAAAGTGCAAACAATCAGGTGTTGAGAACATTTCTTGAAACTCAGGCCTTTGAAACCTTTTTAAAAACAGGAGTCAATGAGAATATCAGAAATCTACATGGAAATTTAACCTGAAGCAGCAGTTTAATGTTTTTGTAAATGTGTTTATTTGACTTTATTCTGAGTGTTGCATTAAGGGTTGCTTTTCTTTGCCAGCAAACTCAATATCTTTGGGTTGTAGGACAAAGAAAGACATTGGAAGACATCACCATGGACTGTGGGAAATTACGTTGCAAATTTTCACAATTTTTGGATGTTTTATAGATAAAGCAATTAATTAGTTAATTGCAGCCCTAGCACAGACATGAGAGTGGTATTAATTTTCTCACCTAACTCTCAGCAAAAAAGTGAAGAATAATAATATTCTTTAAAAGCTAACATGATTTGGCTTACAACACTAATATGGAATTACCTCAAAGAGCATCCATACAGTATGCCAACAACTGTAGTATTGTATTAAATTGTGAAGTGCCTCCAAAAGTATTTCCCTTCACTGTTATTTCCTATTTTAAAGAGGTTTTTTCAGTTATATTGACAAACAAACCACTCAGAGCCATAGAAAGTTCTTTGTTATTGTAGTTGGGAACAAAACACCATATATTTGCCAAATTTATCTGAAATGACACAAATACAGATTTTGATTTAAAGTGAACTGATGAAAGCTGCTAAATGTTTTATTATGTTTCTATGAAGTACAAATCTTTAGCTTGCTGTTAGTATTGCACAAGACTGAATTTCAAGCTTGGCGACTGGATGTTTTGTTATGGAAAGGTTCCTTGAAATTAGCAGTTGAATTCTCTCTTTGCATCTTTATGTAAACAGTGATATACATTTGACTTTTTAACCTAAGAGCCTATATTGTAAGGTGCCCGCTCATCTTTTTTCTGATGACGCTACGAGGAGACATTCATGTCCATCCGAGCTTTGAAATGCTCAAATTGTCAGTCACCAACAGTGTCACTCGGCAGAATGCAGAAAATGCAGAAAATGAACACAATCCTTACATCCGCAAGTCTGCAAGCTTGACATGACTTCTTTAACTTCACAACTCTACCGGGAATAAAACATGTACAATACAGGTATGGCATCAGATAGTTCTGCATTCTTCTAGGTGCTAAGACACCAACACACTGTCACCATTATGACCTTTCACTAAAGCAGTGTTTTGTGAAGTGTCTAAATACATATATACCCACTAACTTACCTATTTTTCAGACTGTTGTTACATTTACATCTCTATTTAGAAAGCACGGGCCACAGTAGATCTGTGATGAGATTTTCATTAGGAGGTCACCAGGAGTTACGTGTGATGTTGCACTAATGTTCCACAATCACAAACACAGATAAAACTATTGTTAGAAGAGGGAGAGATACCAGTTTTCTCACTGACAGACACTCGGTAGAGTACAATGCAGACATGTTTGTCTCAATCTTTACTGGAAAAGTCCACACATTTGATTCTAAAAGGTGTTAAAAGGCATTTTGGAAATTGTGGGTAATCAATAAGTTAACTGGAAGTAGAAATAGCAGGTTGAAGCAAAGTGGAAATACCAAATAACTCAACAACACAGAGTGAGGTATCTGAGAACATTATGTTGGTTTGTCCTTCATAGCCACTGATAAACTAAAAAAGACTCTGTGACAGACTCTTTTTCTCAGAAACATGTTATCAACAGGCTCCTGATTTGAGTCCATTCCAAGAAAAATGAAACTGGAACAACAGAATTTTATACAAAATATTTTTTAAAAATTACAATTAGTGGCAAACATTCATGTTTTCCAAAACAAAGTGCCACATTCAGGAGGCACAAAGAGCAAAGAATCACCTGTCTTTTTTTGAGTAACACAGGCATTGCTGTTTCTGGAAGCAGAGCACCCAACAACTCAGGAGGGAGGAGAAGCACACGTGTTTCTTATGAACTCAATGGCTGTGACTAAAAGCACTCCCCATTTACTATATAGGGCACAATATTTATCCTCTGATATTTTATTGGAGCGTCTAAATTTTTAGTGTGACATTCATGCACCATATAGTGCCCACAAAAATTCCCACAATGGAATGAAAAAAGTTCGGCATGTACGAGTACTATACTTTCTGCTGCCAAACCAACAATAAAATGCTATAAAGTAAACTACTGAGTGTCTTCCACAGAGGGAGGGAGAAGTGAGTGAGTGAATGAGGGAGGGATTTTAGACACGGCCAACAGCTGAAAAAAATCCTGCACACCTGAATGTATGACAGCAGGTGTGTGGTAAGTATTTGCATAAAATATAACAATCTGGTGATTCATATTTAAACTCACCTAAAGAATAAGTAGTTTAAACCACACTAATGGGTTTCAAACACGTAAGTAATGCGGCCATAATGATTTCAAGAGGAGTCTTACTGTATCTCTTTGGTCCATCTTCGAGGCAGAAGGAGAGCGTTAGAGTGGCGTCCTCCTCAAAAAACTCTGTAGCGAAGGCGTCCCACCACAAACTGTCGCTTTCCTGTGTGGGGACAAATAGAATCAGGTCATTAAAACAGGTACACGGAAGCAGGACTTGCTCTTTATGAAACACTTCTATTTGTCATCTTTTGAAAAGAATAACTGACTTCAGTTCATCAGCATCTCTAAAATATGCACTGTGTAAAAGCATGTCACTTCAGTTACCATCCAGGTCTCTGAAAGGACCACGGGTCGTTTCAGTTAGATATGAAACTCCTCATTTTCTTCTATTATTTAATAACCCGGTGAATTTCCTTTATCCAGGTTGATGCTCTTGTGTTGTTGGATTTTTTTTTTTTTTTTAACATAAATTCAATACTGATCCATTGTGATAAGACAAAGATATTGTGGCTATGCAGGCTTTGTATGAGACGAGATAAAAAAGAACATTGTTTTTTGATATATGAAGTCAGCAGTGCAGGGCAACTATTCCCTTTATTGTAGATTGGTTTGTTTGTTCCTTTTCATTAAAATGAATTTCATGAGCTTTATTTAAATCACAGTGTTTACATTTGAGTTCACAAAGTGCTTCAACGATCAAGTATGAACAGTGAAACAGTCCAATGCATTATACGTTTAAAACAAATTAGGACAGGGCCATAAAAAGACATCACAGAGTGGAAGGATACGAACAAAGGGCTAACAGCTACAAAAATAAATAACGAGCATATGAAAATGAGTCTATAAATCAGCTTTTAAAAAGTGATCTCAGAGAGGAGGCTGGCTGCTGGCCTAAAAGCTTCCAATACGGGTCGATGTAAAGCCAAAGCCTGGTAACACCCTTTACTTTTCTTAAGCTTAGACTTTGGGAGAGCCTTGCCTGAGGCTCCTACAAGTCTGAAACACAAGCTGAGGTCCGACAGCTTTACAATTCACTGCTGCCTCTACTTTTCACAGCAGGTGAGGATACCTTTGGCTTGTACCTTTAACCGTGCTATTATCATCATCATCATCATTATCACTATTACTACTATTTGCAGTTGTACTAATTTTCTTTCAAGTATCAATGAAAGTAATTCTTAAAACTTAAACTGTAGTAGTGGTTGTAGCCTAATTATTACAGTATCATTAGGAGTAGCAGTAGGAATAGTAATTGTAGTATAAGTCACAGCAATACCGATTGTACCAGTTGTTTTACTAACTGCATTAGCAGCAGTAAAGGTAATAGCATTATCTGTAGCTTTAACTTATTACCAGATGTGGTTGCATTGACCATAGATGTAGTAGTTTGTGTATTAGTAATATTAGTAATAGTAGTAGAAATTTTGATTCTAACACTAGCAGTAGGCTATTAGTAGCAGCTAAAATATAAGTGGTAAGATGACAATCCAGAGCTAATAGAAGTATTAGTATTTACAAGAGTAATAATTAATTGTCATTTATCGTTATACTATTATCATTAGTAGTAGTAGCACTAATTGTTATACTAGCAGTAGGCCATTAATAAAAGCTCCATTAAGAGTAGTTATAGTAAGAACTCTGTGAGGAAACACATTCATGTAAATCTCTTTGCCCTGAAATGATTCCTTTAACAGGCGTTCACCCTCTTCCCCCACCTCACTAAAACCCCTGATAATGTTGGCCCTCTCCCCCTGCCCTCTCCCTGCCCTCCCCCCTCCACCTAACAACGTTCAACTGATGCTAATTTCCTCTGACACGTTATGACATATCACCACGTTTCATTCTGTGCTGGGCTGAGGGATGGCAAGCACTTCCCAGATGTTGACAATTAGCGTTGTCACCATCGAGCAGTGTCAAGCACAATAAGCAGCGACTGGGGCGCCCCGCAGGTCAATGTGTCTCCAACACAATGAGTCTGATGCAAGGAGGAAAAGATGTGGTGAACCTGGTCTTTCACACAGCTGGTCAATCAATAGGTGATCACGAGTTAGTGATGGGGTCTTTTGACCGGCCACCCATCAGCTGAACTGTGGACTACAGACTGAACCCAGACTTTTACTTTTGTACCTTTTAAAGACATTTTAGAGGACTGAGGTTTGTTGCTGGTGGAAAGATCAAGTGAGGTTGAATTGTTAAGTTCACATTTTTCCAAAACTCTACCAACAAGAATCAGATTTTATGCTACTGGCTGCAATCTCTGCTGGAAAACATTTAATTTCAAATTTATATTTTAAATCATTCAGTATTTTTCTCAAAATTAGGAGCATCCATTTTGTTCAAATAAATAAAAGTCTGCCCCCCACAGATGATATTGTGGACTGTTATGAGATACATCCTTGTTCCAAGACAAGCTGCAACTAATGAGTATTGTCATAATTAAGTAATCTCTTAATTAGAGCTGTAATTATTAGTTGATTAATTGATTAAGCTAATTGTCAAAATTTTGATATGTGAAGTCATTTTTCAAGCAACCAAAAAAATGACTGTTTTCAGCCTCTAAAATATAAAGATTTCCTGTTTTTCTCAGTTTGTTTCATAAATATAAATTGAATATTTTGGGGTTTGAACTGTTAGTCAGACAAAACAAAACATCTGAAGACGTGAGCTTGGACTCTGAGAAACTGGGGCTGGACTTTATCATTATTTTCTTACATTTTATGGACAGAATGATTAATTGATTTATTGAGAAAATAATTAACTGATAACGAGAAAACAAAGGTTATTTGCAATCCTATGCTTGATTATCTTTTTGATTGACAATCACAATTTCTGAGAGCCCAAGATGACATCTACAAATTGCTTGCTTTGTCTGACCAACAGTCCAAATGTATTACTGTAGTGGACAACAGTAAATTTACAATGATGTAAAACAGAGAAGCAGCAAGTCCTCACAATTAAGAAGATGGAGGCAGCAAATGTTTGGCCTTATTGCTTAAATAATTGATTGTCAAAATTGTTGTCATTTAATTAAAACTGGTAAGCAACATTTTAATTAAAGTTTTATAAAAACTAAAGCAGTGAAACGGCATGTATGCTCTTTGTATACCTGAATTTAGCCTTTTTTTTTCTTAAAGCAAATGTTCAGCACCTCAACACTGAGCCAATCACACCAATGCTGCAAGTTTCACCAAAAACTGGACCGACTATGTCAGAAACATCATGTCTGGCATAGAAACGTTGACTTGTAATTAAAGCGCTCCCATTAGGTTGGTCATTCTATTTTGTAAGTTTAAATGCCAAAACAGTGCTTAAATGCATCACTCAGACTCACCGTAAAATACATTTATATATGAATACATGCAGGGAACCCTCTGTGCATGTGTGCACCTCTGGGATATGTGGTGTTGGCTGGAAGTGTACACACGTGTGTGTATAGCATGGAAACAAAACAATCTTTGCCTGAAAATCTTTATTTGAAACGGAAATATGACAGTCAAACACACACTACTGACCAGATGTCCACTGGGAATGAACTGCATAAGCTAGCGTGTCGTGAGTGTATGTGTGTGTGTGTTTGACTGACTGTGTCATACTGTGAGAATCAGCAGGTGTGAACAGCCAGCATGTGTGTGGTGTCTGTTTCATGTGAATACATCTATTTCAGAAAGACGGAGTGGAGTGACACACCAGGACAAAACAGAGAGAGAGAGAGAGAGAGAGAGAGAGAGAGAGAGAGAAAGAGAGAAAGAGAGAGAGAAAGAGACTGACTTTGGTGCTACTCAGCATTCAGATTCAGTTCAAGCCATAATCCAGTACTATTCAGGGGCGGGGACTCTGGGGATTGACAGTCAAGTGAAGGGTGAACAAGACACTCCACACACACACACACACACACACACACAGCAGCTCCCAACAATCTTGATGTGTGACCTGCTCTACACGATTTCTATACTAAAGCTATTTTTGATTAAACAAAAAAATTATATAATTCAGAAATCAAAACAGTTCTGTTGACAAAGAGAGCTGCAATGATTAGTCGAGTTATCGATTAGTTGATCGACAAAAAATTAACTGCCACAGATTCACAGGATCCAGCTTCTCAAGTTAGACAATTTGATGCTTTTCTTCTCCTTTTTTTCACTATTTTCTTACACTTTATACTCCAAACAATTAATTGAGGAAGTAACTGGTAGATTTACTGAAAATTAAAATAATCCGCATGGCAAATAAACACTATAGGATCTGTGTAGCTGTAAAGGATAACGCCAAATTCACATGACATGGGATGAGACGGGAAATATTTCCATGTTTAAGACTTGAGAGTGTTTATGTTATCCAGAACAAGTAAAGATGGATCAAAAAAATAATTCTATACACAAACAACTCAGCTCTATATACACGAAATCTGCATCTAATTACCATGTTCATTATTCATAAACTGGTCATTACGATAACCCTGATATGACGTGAAGACAGCATGAGGATGGCAATGTGTTAGTACATCTCTTATTTGTTTCTAACTTCTCTATCCTGTCTGTTTGCTCCTACTGAAGATATAAATACTTCATTCAGTCACTCATTATGGTTTAATTTTTTGGTGTTAAAAAACAGCTGAGCACTGTAGTTTTAAGAAAACTTTACTCAAACAGAAGTAAATAATGTATTTGTTATGGATATCCGGTCATGGGTTAAAACACATTTAGTGCTTTAGTTAGTATGTGGAACAGAGAACATGAGGACTAAAGATTCTTGAATTTTTTTTAATACTTGAAGATTGTAAGGCTGTCACAAACTTCAAGAATTATTCGACCACAATCTCTAAGATTTGTTTCATAAACCTCAGACTGATAAGAAATTACCACTTAGGACTACAACTAACAATTATTTTAAATGTTGATTATTATCTTGACTAACCAATTAATGGTTTGATCTATTACAAGTCAGAAAATTGTGAAAAATATCAGTTACCCTGGGCTGGTGGTGACATCTTCAAATGTCTGGTTTTGTCCAGTCAAGACTCCAAAACTGTGTTGGTATTAAAATTAAAATCATATAAAACAAGGGGGGAAAGCAGCAAATTGTGCATTTGAACCAGGAGATGTTTTGTGTTTTTTGCTATAAAAGTGACTTTAATGATAAATCAATTATTAAGAAATTAGCTGATGAGTTTTGTCAGTTAGCTTATCGATTAATCAGCTCTATTGCTATTTATACTGCAATCACAAATTGTACCACCAGCATATTTACCTCAAAATGAAACAGTAAAATTTGTGATATTTTACCTACGAAAAGAAAACCCACACAATGTATATTCTACAACTACTGCGACCAACTTCATAGTAAAGCACTGCATCATTAGCAAAGCCAGTTTCACCACAGAAACGTCAACTGACCGTTACACACAGATATGGCGGTGCATTAAGCTAACACAGCCACCTTGCTAGCTTACAAACACTCACTTTCAAACATATTAAAACTACGTAAAACGTCGTAACATCATAAAATATCGAACACATTATATGAGGAAATACCGACTAACCTTGTGCTTTTAACAACCAGGTGCCAAACAAATCCCAAATACGACATTTTTAAAATAAAAAACCTGATATTTATCTTCACTGCCTCCCGCTGTTTACCTGCGCGTTTACACTTCCTTCCGCCGTCATTACACCTTCAAAATAAAAGCTCCAAATATCAAACGTTCACTAAAATGACGATTCGGGTTTTAAAATTTTGGGAGGACCAGTCAGTGTTGATATTCTACTACAGTAGTGCAAATTTTTTGATTAATCAAATTATGGAGAAACTGAAACTGGAGAAACCATTTTGTTACTGTGGCCAGTGGATGAAAGGAAGTACATTTTAAATAGGTACTGTACTTAAGTAGTTAAAATTAGCTCCACCTCCAGTAATAAAATGCGGTTTATACAGCAATGCATCAGTATTAATAATCTTATTAAAAAATTATAAAATTACACTCTGAGAAGAGCCACTGACTCATGAGGACTCTTCTTTGAAACCTCCATTACATTTTGCTTTTTGTACCTCTACTTAACTGAGTATTTGTATGGATCCGTATTTCTACTTTTACTTGTCTATGGCAAAGAAGAATAAGATTTATCAGGCTATGACCACACAGGCAATACTAGTTAGTTATTGATTCTGGTTTCATGGGATTTGTTGCCAATGACAAAACACAAAATATCGCCAGCCTTATCCTTTAATTTCAGCAGCTTCACGTTTTGTGGTGCCAAACACAGAACAGTATTTCACCTGAACGACTCTGTTGAACTTTCCCTGCTGCTAAAACAAGTTGGAGGATTTCATGAATAAGCGTGATCCCCGTTTTGACACAAACTGCCTGGATTTAGTGCTGGAGATAAATTTTTCGAGTGCTGTCATCCTGAGGGCTCCCATCACTCTGTTTTATAGACTCCGGTATTCATTAAGCTTCCTCTTACTGTTTTAATGAAAAGTGTTTTAGTTAAGCCCCCACTTCTCTGTTTTACAGAATACTGTCTTCTTTAAAATCCCCCTTATTCACTTTTACAGGAGAGGGTTAGTTAACCTCCCCCTCATTCTGATTTAAACAGTGTTTCACTCGCACTGACTTCACTTCTGCTTTGCACTATGGCATCTTTGCTATACTCACCTTTACTATTACTTTCAAATTATTTCTCTCTGTGCCTTTCCCACATCGTGTTCAACCATTTTCCTTAAACTGAGCAATTTTACAAAATAATATTTCTGCTCTAACTCAATGTAGTTAATTTTGGTATTCTACTGATATTTGGCTCAGGCCTAAATCCAACCAAAACAATAAAGAGTATTTCACAAAGAGCAGAGCTGACAGCGGTGTGTCTATTGTCTTGTCTCCATTAGCTCTGCTCAGCCCAGCAGGGTTCAACCATAGATGATATGGTTTAGTTTCTGTCTCTGTTGAAAAGCCTCCCACCCAGACAACAGAGGAATCTGAAAATAACAAGCACATTTCATGCGACATGAACAGCATTTAGTTTCAGCATTCACAACAATAAAACAAACAGCACTTGGCAGTTTCATTGCACTTCTCCAAATCACTTATTTTATAAATTTAATACACATTTAGAAGCGCTACCTAATAAAGCGAAATGTTGCTCAAAACTTTTCCATTAAAACCAGGGAAAGTTCCATTTAGAGTCAGTAACCATTAATCCTCCAAACTGGAGCTTTTGGGCAGCGCCTCGCCAAGTTGTGAAACGTGGCTGGTTGAGCCATGGACAGGCCAGGTTTGGCCCGGATCTAAAGACAGAGGAGAAGCTGGATCAGAGCCAGGCGGGCTGCAGAACAGCTAAAGCCTGGCCAGTGGATACAAGCCATATGAATCCTCTGGCTAGAGCTGAACCCCCCACACTGGAGGCTCATGGTGCTATGAATGTTGCCTTCAATTTCAATCCCTCAACTACAGCAGAAAATGTTCAGAGCTTTACTTTTATTCTGTCACTGGTAGCAGGTTATAAAATTGTAAATGACATATATTTACTATGAAAAAAAGAAGCCTCCACTGGTCCGTCTTCCAATATCCTTTCTTTGTTTTATCTCCGCCTGTCTCTCCTCACATCCACCTCCCTCTCTCCGCCTGTCTCCTCTATCCTCTCTGCTGCTGCTCACTGACAGACAGCGTCCTGCCTTCAATTACGCCCGCGGACTCTCTGACGAATCACGTGGCGTGACGATGTTTGTTGTCAAATGCTACAAATCAGGCCAACTCTGAGGGACCCGAGGTGAACTGACATGGTCGCAGCCGTGACGGCCGTCAGCCGATAAGGCTCTATTGATTCAAACGGATCGCACCCCATCTGAGGGGGATTTATCAATGTGTCAATTGCCCACTAGCCAACCACAAATCACCAGCGCTGGCCAGGCCCCAGGGATTTACAGGAAATCCAGAGGATTGGAGGGACAGCATAGGGAGGATCCTCAGTAAATAGCAACAGAGCTCAGGGTTAAGTCCTTGCATATAGAAATGTCCATACAGGATGGATAGTTAGATGACACAGTGCGGGAACAGAAACACAAAGAGAAGTTTTACTGTGTATAAAAGCACACAAAAGGCCGCTGTGTACTGCATGTAAACACAAATATACTCAAATACTCATGCTTTATGTGGAGTGCAGCCATCTTTATTCACTGTTTAGAAATTGTGTGCATTCACACACAACACAGCCACATAAAAGAAGACCACAGCTTTCTCTCCCTAGCCCCATCTTTCTAACAGTCCATAAACCACTAATGTCTCTATGTTTAACATGAACCATTTTCCCAGCAAGCTTTTGTTAGCCTGTATTTTTTCGCCGTTGCTTCCAGCCTCTTGTGGGAGAAAAGCCTCCAAGAGTGTAGGCGTGTCTGGGGCCTGACCTTGGAGAATTACCAATGTCTGAAACCCCATTCAGCTCCTGAATAGCATGTAGCCCAACTGACTGGTGGGCCAAGGAAGTTTTACTGTTGTCAAAGATTCAAACAGCTTCAGGTTATTGGGGAGCATAACAACTTAACAGAAGCAAAGACTCTCTACATGTTTGGGAGAGATCTTTGGCAAGGCGGATTACGTTTGATTGTACAGTGAAGGCCACTGATGGATAAAACATTTCCATTAGATGTGAAATAAAAGCAGTTCTGTGACAGCAACTTGACTGGAGGACACACTCTCCAACAAATGTATTTGATGTCACATTCTTAGAGAAAATCTAAAAAATCGAATTTTTACAAATTAATATTACATTTTTCGATATTCAATTAATTAGACTGATGCTGAATCAATAAGTTGTTTCATCAATTGGTTGATCGACAGATATTTCATCCAACATCAATTTCGATTGTCAATCATATAAGTTATTTAACAATCAAAAAAATGTCAGTTCCTGGATTCAGCTTTTTGAAATGTGAGGATTTGCAACTAATTAAATAACTTTGGTTTTTGGACTCTTGATTGAACAAAAAAAAAGCAATTTTATGATGTTAAGTGTTGATGTTAAGATGTTTGTTGAGTTTTGAGGGGCGTTTTTCAAAATTATTGGACATTAACAGATCAAACAAATAATTAGTTACTTTAAAAAAAACAAAACAATCACAAGCTAAAGCGATAATCAAAAATAATTGTTACAGCGCTAAACTTAATGTTGGTCCCATAAAAGACCAGAACATGAGACTGACTTTGCTGGCATATTTCAAGGTTTTTTTCCATCACCACAGGATGAAATCTGTGCAAAATAAATACCTAGAAAAAGGTGTTTGCAGAGAACCAAACCTTACCACACTGGTACTGTATCTATTAAAGGGTCCTTAGGATGACAAAGTACAAGAACCACTCCTTTAGACTACATAGACAACACCACTTTAATCATGTCAGAGTCAGTGCACACTAATGTCTGATACCTAGCGCAGCTTCATCCCCCTGGGTCTTAAGTGTTTTTATATAATGCAAACTTGAACATGTTGCTGTATTTGGCCACCTTACATCCACCAGCCAAGCATTATGCAAATGAAGAGAAATGAATGCAGCGGGGGGAAAAAAAAAAAAGTCATTGCCCTTCAGCAGTCACCTCACATTCACCAGGAATGAACTTTCTCCCTATAAATGAAGTCTGTGAAGAAGTTCCCACATTAGATTACATGTCTGCCAGTTTACTTAGGCACTGTTCCCATTTTCTCTCCCTCTCTCCCTCTGTTTCTTTTGGTGTCAGAAGTTCCAAGCAGCAGACAGAGACCACTGTTTGTGTTACTGTATAGATTCGGGGTCAAGGTTAATACACAGGAGTCGTTCGTCTGCTGTTTTAATGCAGCAAACATGCGTGACGAGAAGCTGTGCCACTGACTGCAGAGTGCATTCAACAGTGACTGATCACCACAGCAGCAATAATATCATTGTCCTGCTGAAGTGCCCTTGATCAAGATACACACTGACTGACCGACAAGTGAGACTCAAATAATTCAACATAATAATCAACAGAAAATGAATCGACGACTATTTTTATAGCTCGTGATAAATTAAGTAATTTATCGAGCGCCCTGCCAAACATTCACTGGTCCAAGTTTCAAAGTAGAGTTACAAAGTCTGTTTCTATGGGATGTGAGCACTTTAAACAGACTGATTGTTTTGTTTTTTTAACTTTCAGAAAAGAGTTTAAGACAAAACAATTCAATATTTTACAAGATAGCAAACATTAAATTCCTTTTTCTTCTAACTTGTTTATCATCTTGTGACCAATCAGATTCGCCTGTGATTCTGACCCATAATATGAGAGGATTTGCTGCGTTTCTCAGTTTTATGTAATAAAAAATTGAATATCTTTGGTTTAGGACTGTTGATCAGCCAGAACAGGCTGTTAGAAGATGTCACCTTGGGATCTGGAAACTTGTGCTGACATTTCTTTTACATTAAATGATTAAACAAATGATCAACTAAAAAGAAGACTGCATGATCACTGGCTGCAGCCCCACACCTGGAGCTTAGATATCCACATCTATTAATAATAGGAAAAAACTGAGCACAGGTTCAGTAAACACCCTAACTGCCTAAAAAGTGTCTCAGGTCAATAGAAACAAACAGAATTAAGTCAATATTAACATGGAAGACACAAGAGCAGGGCATCATGTTAAGTGTCAACAAATATCAATAAGGTGGAAAATACTAAAACCACAACAAAATGCATGAATGACAAAGCAGGGAAATACAATTATTTACCGCACCCATGAGAAATTACCATCAACAGGAAACTGAGGATAGAGGTTCTCACTTGGACACAGTAACACTATTCCACCAGTGTGGCCTGTATTCCCCACCGCTGAGCTAATTAGACCAATAAACAATAAGCACATGGCACACTTCCTCCCACAGCTTAACAAGAAGCTCAATCAATACTGGATTTCATCAAATCCGCTGATAGTGTTGTTCAGTTTAACCGAAGGCGCTCTGTTGTAACGTCGCCGCGTTGGCTCCTCGCTTTAACCACGTCCTCACCTGTTGCTCGTTGACTGAGGTAGTGCATATGACTCATGTATTAAATTATGTTTTGGACTCATCTGATAACCTTTTACAATCTTCTGATGGTCTCAGATTTCTATAACCGCTGCATTTTACTTGTTAAAATATTTAACAATATGAAAATTGTGGGCAAAAATGACGTGACTTAAACTAAAACGAACACATTTAAATTAAGACTTTCTACAGCGCTGAAAAACTGTTCCTTACTGTGCTATTTTCTGGCTAAAGAGCTAAATTTATGTGCGAGACTGAGCTCGTGTCATACTGTACATCAGGCAAGAGTGGCAGTGAGTGTGAAGCCAGTGAATTAGCATTAGTGTGATGTTCTATGAATGAGGGAATGATTTGTAATAACCACTATAAACCCACATCTTCTCTGTGCCAGTATTAGAATGGTGGAGGTCAGGGCCAGCTATAAAACAGCCCTCACGGAGCTGGTATGTATTCACTGTCTTGCTCATTGACACTTAAGCAGGGCGGATGCTTGGCTTCATGTAGGATGTTTCTGAAAAGAGCTTGTGACCGACTAAAGCATTGTCAGCTCACATTCATGCCTGGAGGATATTCTAACATATATACCAAAGAGCATGACTGCTCAGACACTGTTTTCTGACTAAATCTACATTAAAAGATAAATATGCACTCCACTCCCTGCTTATTCAGAACAGTTCATTTAAACTAATCTCACAGGAAAAACAGTAAACTACATCATAGTCAAACAGCTGATCACTAAAATGACGAAACAGCCAGAAACCTGCACAGAGAAGAGGCTGGCTCCTGCTGTAACTAACCTGAGGTACAGTACGTCTCCTGCACATTCACTGTATCTAGTGCTGAACTTCTTTTTTTTTTTTCTGCTCAATGATGAAATATTATAGGCTAAAATATTTTTCTGTTACGTGTACAGCAAAGGTTACACTTCTTTCTACACTCAAAAATCTTTTTGTTGTTTGTCTTCACTTAAGGTTTTAGCCTCAGTGGATGTTAATGTCTGTGTCTTGGTTGGTCCAGAATGAAATATCTCAACGTCAAATTCTACATAAACATTCACGACACCATTGAGGTCTTGTGCAAAACGTCTGGACAACTAACTATACATAAAATTTAATAAAGATATTCATGTCCCTTTCAGGATGAATTGTAATAACTCTGATGATCCCTGAACATCAGATCAAAACTTCAATGTATCCAGGACTTTGTTTGTTTACGACCAAAAACAATGACATTCATCCTCACTGGTGCTTTTTGTTTGCTACCATTTAGCAACTGTTAGCATGCTAACAGGTTAAACTAAGGTAGAGATAAACATTACACTGGCTAAACGTAAGCATGTCAGCATTGTTCCTTTGAGCATGTTAGCATGCTGATGTTAGCCTTTAGCTCAAAGCACTTCTATCTCCAAACAGCCTCACAGAGCCACTGGCATGGTTACAGATTCTTAGTCTCGTTTATTGTCTGATCCAAAACAGATTATAAACATTGGAGAAAGAAAATACCAACGATACGTCCCAAAAAATATGAGGGATGGCTGACAATAGCTAAATGGATTTATCATGGCCAAGAAAGGGCCGGAAAGCAGAGAATCCTTCAAAAAGAAAAATCTTGGAAATGGTCTTGGAAGTAGAAGACAACAATAAAGTGCTCTGCCATTCAAGGCTGCAGTAAAATGCAGGAATCTAGTTACTGTTATAAACTGCAGTTTTATGCCTTGTGTTTTATATCTACGGACACATCACTAGTTTTAAATACAACAATCCTGTTGCCAGGGTTCAGCGTCTCACTCACGGACAGAGTTGTTAGGATGCAAGGATCCAACCTGTGACCTCTCTGTTTCGAGACGGACTCTGTTAACACATCAGGGGCAGAGAACAACAGGACATAGACGGACTACAGGCCCGTCTGTCTTCTCTGTTATCTGAGCGACAGTGCAGCCTGGAAGGAACCATGGGAAAGGGCCAGGAAAAAGGTGGGTCTATTGTCCGAGTATCCTGCTGGATGTGACTGACGCTCATTGTTTGACCAGAGGTCCTTTTTTTTTTTTTTTTTTTTTTTTCATATGATTTTCTGGGAACATCCTCTCAGAGCATCTCACGTACAGTACGACATTACTGGACCAACACAGTGAAAATGAGACTCTAAACAGAGATCATATCCAAACCTGTGCAGATATCTTTTTAAAGTGTTTTCATTATATAATTATTATATGTGTACATTTAAATTTCATTTTAAAACTATTATCCCACGGATATTTTAAATTTAAAAGTAATTTACTGGATGTAAAACAACATAAAGAACAAACAAATACTATAATTTACTATAATGTAAAAATATATAATGTAAAGTTACACCAGTTTATCCCAGTTCTGACATGAAAACCTATATATATATATATATATATAGGTTAACCTGCATATATTTTATAACTTATAAAGCTTTTTGACAAAGCTTGTAGCACAGACATTAGATTTGAAATATATAAATAACTAAATGTTGTTTCTGTTATAGGTGTGAATCATGATTCACTTGAACAAGAATTTAAACTCTTTTGAAGGAGCCCTGTTTTATGTTGTTTAATAAAAGCCATGTGACCAATTAAAGATGCTGACGTGCTCCAGCTTCTTTGGTTCCCACGGCTGTGAGACTTCGGAATAGCTGGTTCTGCTTTCGACATATTTTGTAAGATTGGTTTCATATGCATTGTTTTTACAATAGTTAAATGGGCTTGTTTTAGTTGTTTTAGCTTTAGCTCTGCTTTTGGTCTCTGAAACTTTAGCTGCTAAATGCTCCACAACGTTCACCAGCTTTGACTGTGCCTGTCTGCCGTTGGGTGCGGAGCAGGTTGGTGCACAGCTGCCTGCTGCATCTGGAAAAACAACACCACGAGAGCGGTGAGAGTGAACCTAAACGCTAAAGTTGTGGTTCAGACAAAGGCTCTATGTAGCCGAGGGGAGCTGCAGATCCAGATTCAGATTCTCTGTAGATTCATCACTGCACACGACCTATTTCACACTGACACATTGGTGGTTGGTGTTACTATGGTTGTATTGGCAGCATGTTTTTTTCCTGTGTTGTTTCCTGTGACCTGAATGACCTCTATCACTAAGCATGGAAGACAAAACTAGTTTCCCGTCTGGAGGTTAATAAAGTTTTCTCATTATCCATCACTGTGGTCTGTAGAAACATAAATGACTGTCATCCACAGCTCGCAGTACGACAGGACAGTATTTCCACAGTTGTGTCTTAACTTGTGCACATGCAGTTTTCCTAAACTCAGTTTCCCTCAAAACAAAAAGAGTGAGTTTAATACATGATTCTATTCACTGGTTTTACACCAAAGAGCAGCTTTCTAAGGCATGAAATGATAAACAGGTAAAAAGTCATGACCAGACTTTTCTGCGGATAAGGTTACTTCTTCTTTTTCTTTTCAAAACTATCAGCCTGTCCGCTCACCTTTTAGCGGTATTATTCTTTAATTTAACGTGGGGGAGGTTGCCAGGGAGTTAACTAAGGGAAGCAGAAGCTAATGTGATTCAGTCCTTTCACTGACTGGCAGCATTATGAAAATATAAAATGTTTTTGTTTTTAATGTAAGAGCTCCGAGCAATGTTTTACGAGTCCACAAAGGCAGATGTCTCTTCATTGTCAATAAGGCTGTGAATCATAATAACAACACATATTAGAGACTAGAGAAATAAATAATAATGCTGTTTACTCGGTGAGCCAAGTAAATACCAAATGTTGTTGACTTATTTAAGACTTATTCTCCATTGTTTTGTTGTGTAATGTGTGGGAGGGAGCAGAAAGGTAGAGTAAATGTAACCAGTGTTTATCTGACTGAAAAATGATCTTTAATTTCAAACGTATTTGATCATTTAATGGACAGTGTTCAAATCAAATCAAATCTTTCATATTAACTAATTAATAAATTACATGCAAACTTTTCCAGGCTGATCTGGATCTGAACTGCAAAACAGCATCTAAACCAGGACAATACAAGAAGATCACACCTACAATATGCTTAACATTTACAACATTTACTAATAATTGATCTGAAAGCCTTTCAATCGGTTTACTTCATTAAAAAAAAAGTGATTACACCTCAGTTGTGACATCATTCGAAGCCTTTTCTACGATTCCTACAGTGGCCTGTTTTCCCTGATGGGAGATAAATCCAACAGTAATGGTTCAGATAAGGGCACCGTGATGTTCAACACCTTTCTGGTAATTACTCTCAGCCAGTTTCACACACACACACACACACACACACACACACACACACACACTGCAAAACTGTCCCTGCTATGAAGCACTTACATATAATGTTTGTCTGTCCAGTAGGAGTTTTGGACACATTTTAATTAGGGCTGCAACTAATGTTCATTTTGATTATCAATTAATTAGCCAGTTATTTTCCTGATGAATTGATTACTTGTTTGGTCTGTGTAAGGTTAGACAGTTAAATTTTCTAAACACATTTTCTGAAGCAGAAAGTGATCCCAGAAAAAAAAAACAAAAGCGCCTGTTTTCTCCGACCAACACTCAGTTTACTGTCACACGAGGCAAAGAAAAGCAGCAACTCCTCACAACTCCTCTTAAACGATTAATTGATTATGAAAACAGCTGCCAATTATTTTTTCTGTCGATCAACTGCTGATGTTTTCCAGCTCCGGTTTGGAAATCGCTCTCTACACAAAGCGACATCATTAAAACAGGGAGGGATGGGCCGCTCCTCTCTCTGGCACCCACACTTTGTGATTTCAGCCGACAAACAGGTGCATTTTTATGTGAAATCTTTTCTTATTTCGAACACTGAATGTGGCTCGAAGAGACTTCGCTATGAGACGGATGTGTCGCAGAGACGAAGCGATCGGTTGATTAGTCGATTAGTCAGCAACAGTTTTGAACCCTTTATGAACCCTTGTTTAAACATGTAAAGATTTGCTGCTTTTCTTCATCTTCGCCGTTTGACAAAACAAACAATTTGAATCAACTCGCTCTCTGAGAAAACCGTGGACATTTATCCCATTTTTCTGACCATTTAAAGGCCGAACAAACGACTGAGAAATAATCTTCAGATTAATTGATGACAAGAATACTCACTATTTGCCTTTTTTTTTTTTTTTTTATGCCTTGTGAAGTTAAACGTAGACTCTAACTAAAAGAAATCTCCTGGTGTGTTCTTGGCGCTTTGGTGGCTCATCTTTAATCCCTCTCTGTGAACCTTACAGCTCAGTGCCAACTTGACCTCTACATCATAAGCCTATTCATGTCAATCTGACATGTAGTGCTGATGGGAACAGATCCACTTTGCCCCTGACAGGAACAAGGGAATTTGCCATAATGAACACTCCAGTTCCTCCAGTTGCACAGTCGAGCCAATGAGTCAGGTCTGTGGGCCCATTTGAATAATGAGAATGAGACTAACTATGTGCAATAGACACAAGAATCCAATGAATGGCCTGTCAATCACTGCTACTGACTGCATGTCTATCCGCCGAGGAGGAGTGTGACCATTAGACCCACTGTCAGCAGCAGAGGAGAGGTTTTCCTGAATGCAGCCCTGTGGGTATTATTATGGTGCCTCCATTAAAATGCTTTTGTTTTCCTTCTGTTTCAACCCTCTGTGTTGTAGTTTTACTTACAGTGTTATTCTGTGTCCCCGCTCTCTGCCGCTGAATATTAATGTCTTCTATGCTAATGGCCTTACACCGGCTGAGGTCGACCAAGCTCCTCCTCTGAATGTTAATCCGCCGCCTCATTTGCATACGCTTAAGTGTCAAATTCCCCCACAAATCATCGCAGCTGCCTCCGTACGCCGGGGCCAGTGCCCCCCCGAGCGACAGCACAGAAACAATGTGGTCACACCGTATGCATAGCATCAAATCCACATCAAAGCCTGTTTAGATTGCCAGGTCACAGCGGGTTCACGTTGTGTAAAATGAAGGTAATGGGATAGCAGTCAGCCCGGTGCAGAAATACAGCCACGCAGGTAATAAGTATGAATGGAGCAGGTAATAAGGTTGGGATAGAAACAGACCCCGAGTCATCACAGGAGCAGGGCTGTTTAAGCTGCTGCACAGTTATCAGTTCAAAGGTGAGCGCTGATCCCAGACAAACACACAGGACTTGTTGTGTCGTTAGGTTTTATTCCTCCTTATTTCCATGTGTGCTTCTGGGGGCATGGCAGGTGAGAGGGTTGTTACAGAGAGCGAACAACAACAACAACAACAACAACAACAACAAAACAGTCCCTCAGCATCACAGCTTCAAAGTAAAGAAAAGAGTCTCACCTAAAAATAAAAGTATTTGTTTTGCCATTGAAGGCAACATGAAATCATAGTGAGATATTTCCATCTGCAGCGGACGTTGATGCAACACGTCATCGGTGTTAACGTTTCAAATCACAGTTCACTCATTTTCTCATAAATCATCATTAACTGATTAGAGGATCGACAGAAAACTACTTTGATAAGTGATGCAGCCTCTCACCTGTGAGACTTTGATGCTTCACTTCATGTGACTCTGAACTGAATTTCTTTGGGTCGGACAAAAAAAATAAACAAACAAGCGATTTAAAGACGGAAACTTGGACTTTAGGAAATGTTGATTGTGGAAAAATTGTGACCTCTCAGTACAATTCATCGATTATTCCAGAAAGTCCTCTGCAGATCATCAGCTGCAGGACCAAAAGCACCGTTCCCTTAGTAAAAGAGAAAACGATTTCACAGCTATTTCGACAATCGATTCATTGATTAAGTCATTTCTTCCCAATTCGGAGGATTTGCTACTTTGTATGTTTATATGTTCATGGGCCGATCGAGTCACTGATTCATTGAGAAAATAACTGGCAGATTAACTGATAATGAAAATAATTTGTCCTGATTTCACCTACACTATAGTAGAGCTGAGAGGATTAGGTGATTAATCCACCCGAACAAATCAGCAACTATTTTTAAAACTGAATCGTTGTTGTTTCTCTTCAGCAACAACCTCCGCTGAGCGAGGACTTGATGCTTTTCGGACTGCTGGTCAGACAAGACAAGACCGGGAACACGAAGGGAACTTCAGGAAGTGGTGATTGTGGAAAAATTCAGTATGTATTTCAGTTTTTTTTTTTTGTAACATTTTACAGATTAAATGATTCATGATGGAAAATAATCAGCAGATTAATCGTTAACAAAAACGAGTGTTAGTCACAGCCCTAATCATCATCATCATCATCATCATCATCATCATCATCATCATCATCACTGCAGTAGAGCTGAACGTTTAGTCGATTAGTCGGTCTTCAGAAAATTATTTGGCTACTAAATTAATAATCTGATCATTTATGTCATTTTTACAGAGAATTTACAGCGTTTCTCTGTTTCATATGATTGTAAATTTGGACAAAAACAAGAACACGTGACTTCGGGCGCAAGGACGGACATTTTTCCATTGTTTTCTGAGACTTTATAGATCACATGATTCACTGATCAATCAAGGATGTTATTAACAGTTAAACCGATAATGACAATAATCATCAGACGCAGCCACAGCTCTGTCCTACACGTTCATGGTTTTCACTCTGTGGGTTGCTGGCAGCGGATGTATGGATGAGAGAATGTCTACGGCCAAAAGTAAATTACAAAACATTACAAAACAGCCTCTCTAATGCACTGAACATCACGAAAATTTACTCTTAACCATCTATAATGGCACAAAAGCATCTGAGGGTGTATTTTTTTTTTCCTGGTAAAGTTAATTTCTCTGGCTTTTAAAATGATTCAAGAGACGAGAGATGCTGCGAACCCTGTCCACTTACAGTTCCACTCAATACAACAACCGTGCGCGCAAGATGTTGAATAAAAACAGAACATGTCTCTGTCTAATTCTAACAACTTGTTATTTCACTCCCAGAGGATTAGCTGCACCAAGCTTACGCTATAGACGTCACTTACACTCATACGGACTACACTTTCCTCCGGGGTAAGTAAGTCTCCTCCAAGTGTCAAGTCCTTGAGTCCTGTGCCTGCCAGTGCGAGAGGCAGTTGCACCACCAGCCAAGCAAATTCAAAAGCACACTCATGAATAAGACAAATGGAAGAATTTCTAACAGAGCGGTGACTTCAGTCGACTCCTTCAACACTTTTTCTCAAAGATGGTGTCATACTGAGGCTTAGTCAGTTCCCCTGTTAAAAAAAAAAAAAAAAACGGGAATGCAAACTATGGTGAGTCATTTTGCTTCGGTGGCCTGCCAGCGAGCACGATGTTAAGTACGCTCCGAGCTATTCTTATCCTCAACAATGGCAGTCCTTTCACGATATTAAGCATCTTTGCTCGGGTGATAATTCTGACAAGACTTGCTGTTTGCAAGCTTGAAATCTTTCTGACTGGATCAACAAAATATAGCAACGGACCCAGAGAAATAATGGCTTTAATACATCTCTTCATCCTGAAACCCAACAGAAGCGGTCGCATTGTATGTTCTCTGGATTTGTTTGACACACTTTCTGTCTTCGTCTGGATGTTTAAATAACACGAGGACATGAGGACAAGTCAAGGGATTCCCACCCTGGAGATCTTTAAGTTGTTTTATCATCTTGACACTCGATTTCCTGATTTAATGAGAACTGTTTATAAGCATGCTCTCGAACATGTTTCAGAAGGCTGACACAGAAAATGACCCATTTCTTCTGTGTGGGACCTCAGAGACCTTGGCTGAAAATTCAATGGATCTTCATGTGATCTATATCTGTGACCGGTGCTGACAGTAATGTAAAGGCAGCACTATCCCTCCTGAATCCAAAACAAGTCCATCATCTGTTATTAAGTGCTGTAACAGAGAGTTAAAACTCTCTGGGGTCTGACTGACCCCAAACATAAGCAGCATCACTATGCAGGGTAACGTACTGTACGCTATTTTCTAACAAAATAATCATATCTTTTCATGCATACCCCATTTAACAATAAAGGCATCAAATATTTCCTTATTTGGTGTAATAGCATTGCTTTATGTTCATTTCTGTATTTTGCAAAGAGAAGAATTACCACTTCAGTGCTTCTCTGCGTTTCGGGTTTTAATGAGGACGGAAAAAAGTAAAATTTAGAAACCGATGGAAATAATTTTATACATACAGCATTAGGATCTGTGTGCTCCCAAAACAACGAGGAAGTAAATTAAGCTAACAAACACAAAAGGATGTGGATCTGCACGTCCTGCTGTCAGCAAAACCTTGATGATATATTCAAGAAACTACCTATGAGCTGACTTTTACTCTCATCTTATAGGAGATGGACTTAGCAGCGGCTAAGCAGGAGAATGACCCCACCACCATCATCATCATTAAGGGACCAAAGGCTAAGCTCAATTTACAGGAAGTAAACAGCTTCAGTGAGTTTGCTTCATAAGGAAAGTCTGTCTCAGTGAAGGTGAAAGAGACTTTACATGTGAAGGTCTTTCTGTTACAATCTTCTTCCTTTGCAGCACAGTATTTTTTTTATTTTTACAGGCAGTAGGTTTGTGTGAAGTGATGGCCACAGATTTGCATCCATGAGGATAATTGCTATATAATTTTGTTAAAAGCCTGAACTGAGCTGCATGGCGCATCTGGATGCAAACAAATAGTAAAACTCGAGGCATTTATTTACACTCCATAAGACACTACTTCTTCCTCATTATATTCACCAGCTGCATTTTAATCAAACAATAACCACATCGCTAAAGAGACGACATATTATACACTCTTCATGCCGCCGAAGAAAGAAAGAAAAAGACGAGAAGGAGGATGAAGAAGATACGAACACCAACGGGAACAAAAACTAATTATATTATTATGCAATTATATAATTTAGTCTGAGGAGATGAAGGTAATGGTTTAAACTGACGCGTGTCTGTGTGATGTGTGTTTGTGAACCTCATCCATGTATGTTATCAATGGTGCGTTTGTTTGTGCTGCATACACATCCGGTTTGGTTAACACACGTGCACATGGTCCTGTGCATGTGTGTGCTGCATGTGTATGTGTGTGTGTGTGTGTGTGTGTGTGTGTGTGTGTGTGTGAGAGAGAGTGTGTGTAGTGATTGCACTTGGTGTCTGGGTATGTGTGGTACGGGAGTTGAGGTCCACTGGGGCTTGGACCACTCCGCATGAATAATGCATCACACTGGGCCGTTGCATCTCAGCAACATTGCTGTGGTCTGCTTAAAGTTGCAAGTTCCTCTTTGGGAAAGTCAGCATCATTCTGCAAGCTGCTGCAGTAACTCAGCTGGTAGTCTTGTACCAAAATCTGATTTCCAAAATGACTCCAAAAAATTTCTCATTAAATCATTTAATGGACATATTCATCCAAATCTCCTCCATTCTTAATGTCTCGGTGGGAATCAAATTCCTAAAAGCCTCCAACAGCAACCAGAGATAAGATTATTTAAAATATTAGGTATTTGTTCGAGCTGAAAATTCATCAGCAACTATTTTGATAATCAATGAACCGTTTAAGCATTTTTTTTTTTTTTTTTTTTTTTAGCAAAAATGGCAAAATTCACTGTTTCCAGTTTCTCAAATTAATATTTTCTGTTTTTCTAATTCGTCTGATAGTAACCTGAATCTTTGGTTAAAACAAATCAAAACATATTAACAGATCACCATGAACTCTGGGAACTTGTGTTTATGATTAACAATTAACGATTAATCATGTAATCGTGGCAGATTAATCGATAATGGAAAATAATCCTCAGTTGCAACATTTATAAAAAAAAGTGCTCCGTTAAGCTGCTAAAATCTGCTTGTTTTTGAGTTTCGATGCTGTCTATTCCCCCTGCAGATGCTTCACAACTTGACATGTCGAATGAACTTTTTATCTGCAGATTTACACATTTTGTGATCACAGAGCAGATGCTGAAAACAGATGCTTGCCATATAATTCACAGTGGGATCAGCAAAGGTTCAGACACAGTGACACTGAACGCCACACTCGCAACTCATTGAGGCATCAGGAAAACTGACATGAAGTTAATTCACCCCTCCTGCAATTATACTATGATCATCTTAATGTGCAGCCAGGGTCACTTTCATTGACAAAACTTCATCCAGACACAGTGTGATGAATCATAGATCAGAGATTATGTTGCTTTAACAGTGAAACCTGAAACTCTTCACCACTCTGGGCTAACTCTCTACATTCTTGTTGGGCTCCTTCGGTCTGAGCTGTAGCAGTTTTAAACCGACCAGACACAGTATGCAAATATGTAAAAAACCAGGCGATATGTAAATGTATGCAAATGAATTAAATGCACGTGAAAAGGCTACTTTGCCTCAGTCCCTACAAGCTGGTTGGACTTGAATAGTCACTTTTCTGCAGCCCTTTTTTCTTTCAATCCAACCCTCAGCTCAGGGTGGTACATGGTCTAACATGACGTTTAAATGTCACACTGCAAAAATTAGTCTCAATCTTAATTTTGGTGAAGTGATGAGTCTTAAAAATCTTGATTGAAACCTGTAAACGGATTATTTCACGTGTTTGCGCTGTAGTTTGAGTTGATTGAGGACTTTTAGAATAACAAGCGATGCCCACTTCAGGTGCATCACTCGGCTCCCAATCAGAGCAGGTGACACTTTAAGTCGTGAATTTCAAACAAGTTAATTGGCCACGTGAACGCATCTCTTCCACAAATCGCCTGTTTCCCACTTCAATCCCGTGGATTTTCAGACTCGTCGCTACACAACAGGTCACTTCAGAGGAGGATGTGTCTCTACACACCGGAGCCTGTTTACTTTCACCTCTGGAATGTTTGGCACTTTGGCATCACATCCACATCTCCTGACTGACGGACCTTCATACCGACCCGAGCCGCTCTCTCTGTCCGGCTCCTACATCCCTTCCCTCCTCCCCGCACCGGACCTCCACAGCGCGCTACCCTCCTAACCGGTACCGCGACCTAAACGGGACCGTGCGGCGGCGGTTATCTCCTCACCTCCGTGCGCGCCTGCAGCCGCTTGTTCATCTCGTAGATCCGATACTCGGGCTGGACCATGTAGGGCGAGTGTCTCCTGTAGAAGGGTCCGAACGGAGACGAGTAGAACGGGTCGTGGGTTGGGTTGGACATGGTGGCTCCTGGCGAGGCGCACGGCGCGATTTCAACATCCAGCGGGCACAGCAGCGCACATGGGAGTGCGATGCTCTCCGAAGACCCCCAGTGGGAAGCAGCCGCTGTCGAGGCTGAGCTGCACTCTGCAAGTTGGCCTGCCTAGTTCGCTGCTATAGCGTGGTGCTGGAGGAGGAGGAGGAGGAGGAGGAGGAGGGAGGGGGAGGAAGCGAGGGGAGGGAGGAACGGAGAGAGAGGGGGGGGGGGGGGGGGTATTGCAGGGGAGGAGGGAAGTCGTTTCCTTTTGTTTCCTTCAAGACCTACACTCAGTTTTGCATTCTTGCAAAGTTCAAGTCAGATCTCTGCGTGCATGTGCGTGTGTTATGTGTTTCGTTGCGTGTCCTCCAGTCTGAAGTGATGCATTGTTTTAATTTACATGCACTGACACTGTAACCACAGAGAAAGCCTTTTGTTTTCATATTCAGTCTTCACGTTATGTTTTGTAACGTGTGGGAATCTGTTCACGTCCATTAAACAATTCACACAGATCAGATAAAAAATGCCAACACTGCGCTGTCTGCTCCTTCTTAGCCACGTCTGACTCCTTTTTTCATGTTTTCACACACAGTTAAACCTTTAAAACATGAGGTGAGAGTCCACTGCAGCTGAGGGTCAAGTATCTTCAGCGTTAACACTATTAGGAGATATTAGTATTCCTGCAGCAACCTGGCTCTTGCATTGAAAACAGTAGGAGAAAGCCCTCAGGTCATCTGTGGCAACAAATAACTTTAGCTGCTTTTCATGATTTAAAAACAAAAGCAAAGGTTTCATGAAGTTTGTCACAAGGTGATGTAACATTAAAAGCAGCGTGTTTCAAATCTGAAATTAAAAAATAAACGGAGGGATCTCAGCAGACACAATCTCAGTACCCGGCTAGCTACGCACCAAGTGGTGTAATGTGTGATCGGCGCTCGGCGTGGGTGACACTTGCTGCTGTGACAGTCCACGATCCACAGTGTCACTCCGAACCTTTACAAGCCAACACATGCATCTTAAACACGCCCAGGTTTGTCATTGAATTCAGCAACTATGTGCAAAATAACACCAACAAACTCAAAACCATTAGACGGCAACAATATGCAAACTAAAATATGAGAAATAAAACCACAGTTTTTGCAAATAAAATCCTGTATATGCATTTTTAAATAACTGTTGATCATTATCACACAATATTGACGTATGAGCTCTCACACACAGAATACTGAGCTTATCACCACACATTACAGGGCCCCTATATCACCTCCGAGTTCCCATTGATTGATTACTTAGTCAGTGTTGGTTTATGGTGGTTTGATCAAACACAACCTTATTGGTAATATGCAACGTGTTTGCACAAATTTCGACATAGGGCAACAATATTGACTGGATCCAACATTGTTGATGTTGTAGTGAAATGGTACAAATTTCCTAACGAGTCTCTGAATTTAATCAAATCACCAAAACCAAATGACACAGTGAATCTGGGGGTGTCGCTGCCCATGGGGGAGATACCTTTGCTCAGTTGTTCAGTAATACTGTCCGGAATTAAAAAAAAAAAGAAGGTATTTATTGCACAATAAGTAAAGCAGAGCGGTTTAAGAACACAGTGCACTCTGGGTAGTTATCAAGATCAAGGTCGCTTCAGCTAATCATGCAAAGTAAAGAGAGCGCCATTTACAAAAACTCATTCACATGAGTTCCCACACAGTGTGACTGACACAGTGATCTCTGGGGAGTGCAGTGAACACGATGAAACAAAGCTCACATATTAAACTGTTACAGCTTTTACACTTTATATCATTTACACTGATTCATCATCATTAAAAGATAATCCATCGGTAGCCATGTCGACTTTCTGCTTCCACTCGATTTCCTACATTTCCCAGAATGACTGTGTCGCCCCTCAGAGAACACGCCTGAACTTGTTGTATCCACCTGTGTGTTTTTAATTGGGGTGAAATTGTCTAATCCAGTAATGAGCAGATTATGCAGAATCAAATCTCACAAATTGCCCATGATTCATTTTGATGAGATTTTCTTGCGTTTGCACTTGTTATTGAAGCAACATCAACACGTTCACTAATCTAAACTCAGAAAAAGAACTTGTGCGCTTATATTTTACAAACTCGGTGCCAATAATTCAAATCGTAAAGGTTTGCATAATATGACACACTGACATGCATGTGTGGTGATAACTGTGTATGCAAACAGCATAACACAGACTGGTTCTAATATATTTCAACAATTTTACAGTGTGTTGCATGCAACACGTCAATAACGTCATTTACTGTGACAGTATGTGTCACTAACATGTTGAATTTTCAAACCAGACACACCAGACTGCATTGAAAATCTTTTTTTGGCACAGCGATTAAGATTTCCTCCATGTTCTCCTCCGTGACAGATTAGGCCTGGGCTGCAAAGTAGCCACAAGAATCTAAAAATAAATAGACACTCAGACCAGCCGTAACATTGCAGCTGAATCTCACATTAACTGCCCACACTGGGAATTAATGAACAGCATTTATGAAGTCTGACTTTTAATCCAAAATGGCTGAATGGAGAGAGGCAGTCTGAATCAAGTGAGATAAAAGTTGTAATCCAAATGCCTCAGGCATCTGGTCGGGTAATTAAAAAAAAAAGTTTGAAAAATCTATTAATAAACCTTTAATTAAAAACTACATTTTTAATATCTCAAGACCTTTTCAATTGACATTTCTAACAGGATTTGGTTGCTCGCCTAAAGCGCTTACCACTCGAGTGTGGCTGCAATACAGTACATTGAAGTGAACAGCTCATTTAACAGATTTCAATATTAACTTGGTTGTATTGTACAGATGAACGTAAACAGGCGCTACATGAGGCTGCGCTGCCCGCTGACGCCAAAGCAATGACCTGCACGTTTTCTGTTCTCAGCACCACACCGGCTTCTCCGCGAGACGTTCCACTCTGATGTTCACGCAACGCAACTCAAAGCAACGCAACGCAAACCACAAAATTATGTTCCTACACTTAGGCTACTATTTTTGTTTTCCCCAAATAGATTTTGAAGGAAAGGTAAGTGTTACCTGTCAATATATTCAGTATAAGATAATAATATTCAGGCGGTGATACGCTTCCTTTCTGTTGTAATTTAGCATGTAAACACACAGGAAACATGGCTGCACGCTGTTGCACTGGATGACACATCCCTTCATTATGATGAACGCAGACATGGTAGTTTACACCGAGTCAATCCCACACACATCGTCCTGCTGCCGGAAATTACGTATTTGTGTGTATTAATCCGCGGCTGAAAATAGTCCCAGAGAAAAATTGCACGATTTACTCCGGTTTAAATAATATTTAATTAAAGCCACAGTGCCCATCTGTTTTAAGAGATTACTGAGCCTTTTTTAAAAAATGATAATACATGTTGAATTTCTTTAAAGATTTAAACCAGGGTGAGGTGCCACAGATAGGGGGGAGAAATTGGAAAGTATTTTCAGACGAACCAACACATTTATGGTTTTAGTCTTTTTTAACTTGATTTATTGACAAGAAAATTATAAATCAATGGCAACCTTATCTTTTAAATGTGTTTTATGATGAGTTACAAACAAAGGTCCCGACAGGAAGAGAAATCCCACTCACCACAGACACGTTTGAATCTCGTTATAAAATTATTTGAGGTTAAAACTTCTCTGATGCTGATTGATTCCCAACTTTTAATCACTTTGAACCCGATCAATCATGTTCTAAACAGACCTGCGGCACACTGTGAAATAAATTGAGTATTTTTCTTCTTATATTTATTGAACCAGGACAGATCATAGTACGTCATGTACAGTGCTCCATCATCTTAAGAATGCTGTTTAGCCTATTAATGCCGCTTTACTAGTTAATCACTGAATCTTCTATTGAACTGACCAGAATAATGATTGTTACTCTAATTTGAGTGTTTTCTGTTCCGACCTTCATCGTCACATTTATGCTTTGTCCTTTCTGCAGAAGGTTTAGTTCAATAAGTTACAAAATTAAATCTTATTTTCCAGCTATTAATTAGCTCAACTCCAGTCGTTCTCTTTGTGGAGGAGTATTCATTTCAGCGCCGTTCAGTGGATGAAAATATTGATAATTTATGACTGCAGTACTTGTTTTACATACTTTTTTATATTTGTGTTTTACTCCTGTTAGTGGGCTTTTTTATCCTAGGGGATGACAAAGTTGAATTGAATTGAACTGAATAGGAAACCAGATGTACCTTGAGAGTTTGTAGTGTTGTATCCTGCGTGTTTAGCAGAATGTTTTAAGCCTCGACCATTTGTTAAATGCAGCAAATGCATCAAGGATGAAGAAGGAGAGGTGCTTTTAGTTGTGAAACGGCAAGGTGAGGGAGACAAAACACTTGTGGATGAGAATGGAAATGGGTCAGGACACATATAGACACTCTGCTTCTGCTGGGTTCCCTCTTGGTGTTACTATGGTAACGTACCCTATCTCCCTACCTACCTACCTGCCTGCCTTTAGCGCACAAACTACACACCCCTAGCAGCCGTGCTACAGGTTTTGCACCTGAACGCACCGATGCCGCTCGTGTTCGGAAGAACCCGGAACACGTCTTATCCTGTTTCACAGCGGAGCGTGAAAATATAAAGTTGTAGCTGTGTTTGATGTGCCTGCTGCTGGTGTAAACAATCACACTCATTTGCCTTTTCTTTTTTTTTTTTTTCCTTCTCTTTTGAGTGGAACATGTGCCAACATGCAGAATGTTTGTGGTATTTTGAAGCTGGGAGGAAGAGTTTGATTGTGTTATTAATAAAAGGAGCTCACTGGTGATTGACAAGCAGATGATGAAACTGAAGAACTGCTAAAAATAGAGCAGAGTTTCACAGTGAAACACAATGTTCAGACTGCAAATAGAGTGCAACCACTGTATTCTGCTAAGTAAAACTAAGTAAGTAATGCCTTCTCCTATCTTTTTGTGGACCCCAGTGAAAGTAAAAACTTGCTAGCTCCACTGTTAACAGTGGGAAGTGTGTCCCCTATTTTGAGAACACAACTGTTTTCCAAATATGGATGAAATATACCCCGGATGCCGGAGCAGCAACTTCTATGGTGGAATCTCATTAGCATCGTAATAGCTTCCAGGCTCATTTGCATTTTGCCGTGAGTGATTTTTTTTTTCTCTCTTTCCTCTTTGCTGCTGGATGGAATAATAATAAAAAAAAAAAGAAGCAAAACTTTGAAGCACCATATTTTATTTCATTATTTAAGTTAAACAAATTGTAATTGAAAAGCACTTTTCAATTATGCTATTTCCTCATACTGGTGACAAATGAGTCTCACAGTCGTGTCAAGCAATTATTGGAAGACACACAAAACTACAAACTAATATTTGCACACAGGGATGACGAATTAGTGTAAATAGATTAATACAGGAAGTAGAGGCATTTAGTTCTATTTCAGAAATAGCTTGTGTGTGCAAAGGTGGAGTTTAAAATCATATTTGCACCATTATACTGAACTCTGGTGGTGAAGTGACACGACATAAAGCCATTATGGAGCGTGTGGCCACCAAACATGGTGTTCAGTGACGGAGAATACACCCATAGCTGGTTAAATTACATAGTTCCAAGTTCAGAAAATGCAGAATTACATATTTAAAGCGATTAATGGGGCTTTTGTGAAACATGCAGCTCCTTTTAACGAGGTGGCAACACGTCCACGTCTGTAACACGAGGATACAAACACACAGCGCAGCTTGTTAGACGTCCACACTCCTCTTTTCTTATGCTGAATTTTTTGCAGCAAAGCAGCTCAGCGAGCAAAGAGTTAATATTTTCAACCAGTTCTGCCTCTGACACACACACACACACACACACACTCGCACACACTCGCGCACACACACACACGCTCGTATCCCCACAACCCATCACCCCTGATCACACTCAGACTCACTCACGCACACTCCCACACACACACACACATGCACACACAAACCCATAATTCCCAACACCCCCCCCACCCACCACCACCACCACCCCCCACCCCCCCCCTCCTCACCCACCGGCCTCCTCGCCTCCCTGGGCTCACCCTTCCCCCCTACCTCCTCCCCTCTGCCCTCTCCTACCTCCATTCTCCATCTCTGCCCCCCCCCCAAAACTCACACCCTCCTCCCTCCCTTCCTCCCTCCCCTCCCTCCCTCCCTCCTCCTCCACCACCGCCCCCCCTCAGGTCAGTTAATAAGCGAGCCTGAGCCTGTGCCTCAGCTTGGCTGTCTGGAGGACATGCAGAGCAGTGTCTCCTGGGAATTGGCTCATGCAGAATGCTGCTCCGCCGAGAGAATGGAATTTTACCCTTGCTAGGGCTCCCAGCCGCACAGCGCAGCAGGAAACCTGACAGACACACACACACACACACACACACACACACACACACACACAGACACCAGTGCACGACCATGCACGCCAACACGTGCTGCAAATCAGCACGCAAACATCCTCACACACACACACACACACACACACATGTAAACATAGTGGTCCCAGGAGTGTGTTTCCTGAGACGTCTCCTCATCCCTTTAAGAAAAGTGACCACTACCTTAGAAAAACACTTATTTTTCCCCCTGAATCATCAAGAAGCCATCATTAACTTAATGGTGACACAGTCTTCGGGGACACATGGTGATAGTCTGTGCAGCACAAAAGCCTCCATTTCACTCCAGAAAACATAAACACGCACGTTCACCGACGTAGGGACACCAGTGGGTACAGTGCTGCTAATGAGTTGCCCCGTAGATTTGGAAACAGTGGCTTTTCCACACTTCTGTCTCAACTTCAAGTGTTGAGAGAGTCACCCCCTCCCCTCCCCTCCTTCCTCTCTCTCTCCACCTCCTCCTCCTCCTCCCCTTTCATTCCTCCTCGAACCCACAGCTCCATCTATCGGTGTCCCTGTGTTAAGGTCTGTAGGCGATGGAGAGTAAACACTGAACCGCTGGAAAGGATTCAATTGGATGCTGTAATCACCGTTCCAGCGAGCAGGGAACTATTTCATGTTTCATGTAAATTAAAGAGAGTGGCTGTAAACAAGTTTCACTGTAAGTCAAGGGCGTGGGTGAGAACATGTTCGAAGCGTTGGAAGAATAGCAGACATAATGGCACAGGAGTGAAAAGACATGCATGTTTTCTCCTGGTGACCTTTAACCCCTTCATTTTGGTTTTGTAGATCAAATATTTTTTTTTTGTGTCTGTGAACGTGACCCATTTGGTTTTAGAGACTGTTTCAGGACAAAACGACAGAGGTCTGATGACTCACGTTGCCCAGTGATGCTGAGCGTGATTCATGCCTCCGACAGGGTTGTATTTACTCGTTAAAAACAGTACTCTCTGCATTCAGCATGCACATGTACACAACATGCAGGTGGAGCAGAGGGATGTGTTTTTTTTCTGCTGAAGTGTTCTGCAAACGGCACGTATATAATCACAGTGATGGAGGAGTGGATGAAGAGCGAGCTCGGTATTAGTGGTCGTGACGCTCTCCTCCTCCTGATGAGATTTAGCTGAGTAAAGGGAAGGGACGGGATCCAATCCCGTTTTCCGCGGCAGTGGCACGTGCACAGAGTCTGGACAGGATCTCCAGCGAGAGAGACTCCACCACCTTCATGTATAGATTACCTCCACTGTTCCAGCGGGATTAGCAGTGGTACAGATTGTAAACCGGTGTCGCTGCGAGGATTGGATTGTTCACAGACGAGACCCGCGTCCCGCTTCCTCGCTGTTAAACAAAAAATGTGGGAGAGCTTGGCTTGTGAGGCGTCTTTGAATAACAGGCAATTATGAGCTGCGTTGAGTGCGGTTTGGACCTAATCATAAACATGACAATTCTTATTTTTTCTCTACCCCTTCTTGCCTCAACAAGGAAATATAATCCACAAAAATCATATTCATAAAGGAGGTGATATGAGGTGTAATGTGGAGACACACACCATAATTGTAAATGAGATTTTTTTCAAAATAAATGTTATTCTCCACCCCCAAACACACCATGACAGTGGTGGAAAAAATTGTGGAAATGGTGGAGAAAAAAAAAAAAGAAGGGAAAAAAAAAAAAAAGGACTGTGTGTAGAGACACACACACACACACACACACACACACACACACCACAACCTTCAATGAGGGCCTCTCCATGAAATGCTGAAGCCAAGGCAGCATTTACACCATGAAAACGTTTCAAATAATAATAAATAAACACCGACACTTTACATATAAAATATTCCTGCACTTTTTTTTTTTTTTTTTTTCATTTTTAAATATTTTCCCTCTGCAACATTTGTCAGGTATAGCATCCAGAGGTTATCATTATAATTATTTTTTCTTCTCTCTCGTGGAGCACCTCCAGTGTAAAAGCCCAGCCTGTCTCAGCTCTGGCTGTTTGTAGTGCAGCAAGCCGAGGCAGCAGCGCTCTCTTTGGGATTTAGCCTTTCAAAAGTCCTCGTCAGATTTGCAGCGCAGACGTACTTCTGCTGCTTGCCGCCCCCACATCTCTGCTCCTCTCCCCCACCCCCACCACCACCACCACCACCACCACCACCACCATTGCTCTAACCACCACCCCTCTCCCCTCTCCTCCTCCCCCGTCAACCTCCTTCCCCTCTCCTCTCTCTGCTCACTCTGCTGCAGATGTTTTGGATATGTTTTCTTAGTGAGGAAGCTGCGCCAACTGCCAAGTGCCGACAAAAATGCCCCTCGGTCGTCTCCTGCAGTCGCTGGTGCGGCGGCGGCGGCGGTGCCGGCCAACGGCTGGTGAGCGAGACGTTAGCGTGAATGGCGGCCAACATTCCACAGACAGAGAGAGGTCACGCAGGGGTTAGCCCCGATGGCTGCCAATGTGCACATAGCAGGATCCTAATTACCCAACCTGCAAGCATTGGTGAGCTGAAGTAAGGAGAATCTTTAGTGATCAGAAAGAGCGGCGGAGTAAACACGAACGGGCTCGTCACTGCGGCGGTTTGCTGTGTTTCGGACACACAGGGGCTCCGGTGTTTGTGGGTTTTGCACCACAATGTGACAAACATTTACTGAAAGGATTTCAGGTTCAGTTTGGCTGGACCGGCCGGCTCATTAGCTTTCCTCCCTCTGACATGGCATCATCTCAACGATTGAGGTGCAAAACTTTTTTCTGACACACACACACACACACACACACACACACACACACACAAAAAGAGGGAGCAAAATGTTGTCGTCCAAGTAATTGGGGATACGCCTCCCAATTATTCTGAGTGTTGATTATGCACTTGTGAAGCAGAGACAGTTTGGAGACTGTTCAAAAACTATATGAAAGTTATAAATGAACTCTGATGGGGATGGACTCACAGAACTACTGCTGCAGCAACGACAGTTAACGCTGACATTCAACTGTGTGAGCAGCAGTTTCGGGTTTTTTTTCCCTCTTCGTTTATTGGCTTCAAAATAGTGTGTAGAGCTTTATTAGCTGCAACTTTATCAGTGTTTATTAATTCATTGACAATTCCTTATTCAGAACCAATAACCATTCAGTGTCTGTAGCTACAACTAACCATAAAAAAAAGATGATTGTTTTCATGTTTTCATTTCAGCGATGTCATCAGATGGTTAGATTCTCATCACAATCAGAAAGTTTTCACACTTTGCAGCATCGGAGTATTTCTCACTTGTTTATTATCTGCACTGTTTTAACAAACTACAATTTGTCCAAAAATGGATTCTGTCATCAAAACCAATCACCATCTGGTGTCTGACTAACTAACCGCAAGAAGAAAGTAACAAATTAAGAAGCATTAGCTCAGCAGTGTGAACAAAATCAGATGTAAAAAGTTGAACTGGAGTGCTGCATTTTCCTGTTTCAGTCTTAATTTTACAAATGAGCTTGTTTGAGAAACTTAGCGTGCAGCACTTGAACAGACGAGGAGCGTGCAGGTACAGAGGGAAGGATGGGAACTGTTTACAGTGTGGAGGAGGTGAACAGGCAATTAGAGTCTATCATCTCGGCCGATAACAACCTGTATTTCCGATATTTTACTCAGTCATTAAACATCTCCATTCTGCTTTTTAAGAAACATCTGTGTCTCTCATCTGTGAGCCAATCAACACGTTTGCCAGTTAAAACCTGCATGTAGCATCTGCACCCTTCACATCTTATGTCAGCTAACAGTCATATATGTATTAGTTAGTTAATAAACATCTGTGTCAAGCTTATCACCCCCAGTAACATCTGTATCTATGCCCCTTGGCTCGGTGTATCTGCCGTGTTTTGGTTAATCGATATGTAATATATTTTAATGGATCAATAAACATCTGTATCATACTGAATTAATCAATAATCATGCGTGCAACATCTTGTTTTATCAATAGGCGTCTGCACCGCGTCACGTCTTCAACCAACAACCGTTTTCTGTGGAGGACGAGGCTGATGGGAGACCAAACTTGATGTTCAGGAGAGAAAGAAAGAAAAATAGCTGGCTGTGCTGCTACCATCCCCCATCTCGTAGGCATGGCAGCAGCCTCGCACACATGCGCCTGCACACACACACACACACACACACACACGCACACACACACACACACACACACACACGCACACACAGACACGCACACACGCTTACTCATGGACACACATACACACAAATACACATGCATACAAAGCACACATACATAAACGCACACTCTCTCTCTCTCTCTCTCTAATACACACACACACACACACACACACACACACACACACACACACACACACACACACACAGCCCATCTCTCTCTGCTACCTGATGTGAGGCAGAGAGAATATTCCAGAAACCAAACACAATGAATGTTCCTCTGCTATTCATACAAAACAGAAAATCACGCTGCGATGGTCCTAATTTAAATTAAATCCACGCATGTATTTAAAGCTGCTCTATTTAGTCTCAAGGATCAATTTTAAACCAGCAAATAGAAAGAAAAAAAAAAGCAGAGGAAGGGAGGGGTGGGGGGACTTTATGATATAGTTTTAGTGCTGAATAAGTAAAGTGTTTTATAAGAGCCGGACTGGACCCGTGTTTGAAGGCAGAGAGCGGCCGTGGCGATCTGTGCTGGTCCTGCTGCCCGCCCTGCACCTTTATACCACAACACACGGCAGCAGCTCAGGGCGGATTCATTTCAGCTGCGCAAGATTATTTCTTGGAAATCTGATGGGATTTTTTAATTTCAAAGATGTTTGAACATTTATTCGTAGAGATACGGTTCTTATCGATAGCGTAGAGCGGCTATAACGAGGCGGACTCGGTGAGGATTGTCAGTGCTTTGTTTCACCAGTGTGTTTAGGTGGGGCCAGGTCTGCTACTGGAGAACCGGACTGTCTTTTAAGTAATTGTATACATTAGATTTTGATGTAATGGGGACACTGTTGTATGTTGTCACGATGCCTTCTTGGCTGGCGTCCCCTTGAACTTAATCTTATTTTAAAGGCACAATGCAGCCGCACCATATATACCATCGCAAGTTAAAATACAGACTCGCAGAAACGAGCGCTTTGCTGTGCTCTTGAATGTTTGTGTACATCTGAAATCTCTGTATTGACAGGAGCGAAACAGGCATGTGTGCTGAATTATGATGAAGCCGGGAGACAAAATAAATGCAAATGTTCAATTTACTATGCAAACTCTTTGCAATTATGTCGACCACACACACACACACACACACACACACACACACACACAACTATAAATCTGTGACGTCCCTAAATTACTGATTTGGCCTTTTTAAAAAAGGTTCATGCTACTTCTCCAACTATTGCTTTAAGTTCTTCTGCTTGGTTGTGCAAGTTATAAAACAACCTTAGTTACTGCTGTTGTTTCTTTTTATGTTGCTGCAGTAAAACTCCTAAAAGCTGTTGCTGACTTCAGTTCAGTTCATGAATGTTCCTGACAGAGCAAAACGCTGTAACTACTACTTACACAGTTTTTACCACTATTTCCATTCTACTCCAACAACCCTGTTTACCGTCTCCGCCGCTGTTGCCGCTAACACAAACCACACTGACATCGTTATGACGATATACTGTTACTTTTGTTCTTGCGACGTCTATTGCTACGAGCCAGGAATACATGATAGGTTTATTAATATATCAGAACATTTACAACTGTGTGTTTTTCAGGCTCTGTGTACAAATCTCCCTCCTGGGTACAGTTTGTACTTTCTCCCACTGAGTCTGTGTGGGTTTCCTCCAGGTGCTTTGGATTCCTCCCACAGTCCAAAAAACATGCAGGGCAGGTGAATGCCGATGTATAAAAGTCTCAGAACTGGCCACAGGCTTGTGAGTGGTATGTATATATAATACCATGCACACAAATGTCTGTTTTAGCATTTATTAGCAGTATATTAACCTATAATAAATGGTTAATAGCACATTATAATGTAATTGTAAGCAGATTTAACTGTTTATTGATGTATTTGTTCACAGCTATAACTCCTGAATAAACAGATAATGAATGAAAATATAGTAAAACACAGATGTAATAATATAAAAGCAAATAAATGCTTAAACATGTCCGATCGACTACATTATAGTGTGTTATAAACCATTTATGCTTGTACATGCTAAACAGTTGAATTATTCTGAAGTAAAACAACATTATTTAATATTTAATTTCAATCCTTTAAGATATAATCTGCTAAATTTATGACATACTGTGTAATCTACGTGATCTAGGTGTAATTATGTTGTGGAAGTGGTGGAAAGAACCATGAACTCCAGTAAATATGAGCAAGAAAAATTGTTCTTTTTACTCCTTTTAACCTCAGAGCTTGTAAAAAATGTTTCCACCATTAAAATGCTGCTTACAAGCTAATTCATATTAATAGAAATCCAATAATACAGTGAATTTAATAATATAAGTTTCTCTACTTTTACTAAATGTAAGTTAATTATGTGCCTTTAAAACACAGGATGTTTTACTTGTAATTTAATATTTTTACATTGTTTTATTACTAAATAAAACTTCTGAATACATCCACCGCTGTAGTATATAATGTATAGCGTAAGTCTTTATATAATCTGATGTATATGATAGACTCTGGTTGTCTGCAGGTCGTGTCCTTTCACCTTTTGTTACTACTGTCAGTGTCCTGAGGTTCAATCTCATTATTTCTGGGACTTTTTAACTGTCAACAGCGAAACTGGAAACACACATTATGGTTCACTGCTTAATCTCTCCCGGCATGTTTACCTTGCCAGATTCAGCCAGTGTCCTTGTACCATCTACAGTTTTTTTTTTTAGGCTTTGTATAATCGGCATCATCCCAAAGACGATCAATACTGCTTCGAAATTACAGCGCTGGACCGGGTGCCATCTCCAGGGCTGCTGATTATTGGACTTTGCATAGTGTTGGGTTGGTTTTCTGGGCTCTGGTCTTATACCAGCAGTTAGGTGTAACAGGGGAATGGATATCTGTTTGAACAGAGGCCCAAAAGCTTCTGGCAACCTCAATCTCAAATCAATGCTCAGACCAGGGCACCAGATAAATTGTTTCCCCTCAAAAACAGAAGCCACTCTTTCTTATTTCTGGAGTTTTCCTGACTTCAATCACCTCACATAGTTTCCCCCCTATAACAGAAATCACACAAAAAGAAAATGTGGAGAACTTGGACTTGGACAACGTTTTTTGTTTTTTTTTAAGATTGTGAGATGTATGGGTGGTCCAGTCAAGTCAAGACAATTGATTTATTATTTATTTATATAGCGCCGCAAATCGTAACAGACGTTATCTCAGGGCACTTTTCATACAGAGCAAGTCTAGACTGCGCTCCCTTATTATTTAGACACACCCAACATTCCCCCATGAGCGAGCGTTTTGGCGGCAGTGGCGAGGACAAACTCCCTTTTTAACAGGTAGAAACCTCGAGCAGAACCGGGCCTCTGGGCGGGCGACCGTCTGCTCGGGTTGGGGAAGGCTGACAAAGAAAAGAGAGAGAGAGAGAGAGAGAGAGTAGGAGGAAAAAGAGCATAGCAAATAGAGATGTATAATAATAACAACTATAATAATAATAGCTCAGTGCGTCACGGGAAGTCCCCTGGCAGTCTGGGCCTTCAATGTGGAGAGGGCGTCTGCTTCCCGGACCCAAACTGGACGACGGTTCCACAAGGGAGGAGCCTGACAGCTGCAGGTTCTGCTGTTGAGACTCTAGGAACCACAGGTAAGCTTTGCGTTCCTGCAGTGCTGTGTTCTCGTGGGGTAATAGGGCACTATGAGCTCTTTAAGATGTGATGGCGCCTGACCATTAAGGGCTTTGTAGGTGAGGAGGTGGATTTTAAATTCTGTTCTAGATTTTACAAGGAGCCGGTGCAGAGAAGCTAATATGGGAGAAATATGATCTTTAGTTCCTGTCAGCAGCGTCCAGGATCAGCTAGAGACTCTTTAGAGACTTGTTTTGGGGAGGCCTGATAATGAGGTATTGCAATAATCCAGCCAATAGGAGTAACAAAAGCATGGACTTGTTTTTCTGCATCTTTTAGAAACTGGCTTTTCCAATGTTACACATGTGAAGAAAAGGCAGTCCTTGAAGTTAGTTAAAGCACAAATACTGATTGAAGATTCCTAAGTGTGGTGCTGGAAGTCAGGGCAACGCCATGTGGAGTAGCTACGTCATTAGATAATGTGTTTCTGAGGTGTTTATGACCAAGTGCATTGACTTCAGTTTTGTTTGAGGTTATCCAGGTCTTTATGTCCTTTGATACATGCTTGACATTTAGCTAACTGATTGGTTTCATCCGGCTCCATTGATAAATCTAATTGGGTTTCATCTGCAAAACAATGAAAGTTTATGGAGCGGTTCCTAATAATACTGGAGGGAAGCATATATAAGGTGAACAGAATCGGTCCAAGCACAGAACCTTGCGGAACTCCTCGACTAACTTTGGTGTTAATGGAGGATTCATCGTGTGCAAATTGAAATCCATCTGATAAACAGGACTTAAAGCAGCTTAGTGCGGTTCCTTCGATGCCATTTAAATGTCCCAGTCTCTGTAATAAGATGTGATGGTCAATGGTGTCAAATGCAGCACTAAGATCTAACAAGACAAGTACAGAGACGAGTCCTTTGTCCGATGCAATTAGAGGGTTATTTGTAACTGTTAGTGCTGCTGACTCTTTGCTACGATGCATCCCCATCCTCAAATACACTATTGTTCTGCAGAAAGTCACATAACTGATTGGGGACTGATTAGGGTGAGGAGGGTGAGGAAGGGTGTTCTCTAATGAGCTTTGTAGAGCAGGTACAGCCACGTTAAAATGAGAAGAAACAGACCTCCCACTAAATATGAATACCAGAAAGATGCAAATGTACTCAACAGTGAATTTATTATTCTGAATATGTTCAGAAACAAAAGGCTCTGGAAAACAGAGGGAGTGAAAGTGAACTGCTCCCCTCCGCTCCTCACACTGCCTAAAAAAAAAAAAATAATAAAAAAAATAAAAAAAAGGAGACGGGGAAAAGGAGAGGATGGGAGAGAGAGGAAGATGGAGAGGGAGGGGTATGAAAAAAAAAAAGAGGCACAGAGAGGCTGAGGGAGGAAAAATCCTGGGCCCTGTTTCTTCTATTTTTTTTTTTTTTTTTTTTTTTTTTTAAGCAATGGCATCCTGTGTTCTTGGATGTGTCGTTGCCATGGCAACTGTAACTTGGTGACCTCGTTATTTCTGCCTAATCCCGCACTGAAATTATGGTTGCTCCACCCTTTTGCCTGGCTGCCCTGATAACATAATCATTGCAAATGAGGCAGGGGAATGGAGAAGAAGAGGAAAAAAGGAAAAAAAATAAAATAAAAAAAATAAAAAAAAATAAAAAAAACACATTTGGCACAGGTTTTTTTTTTTTTTTTTTTTTTAACCAGATCACCACAGACTGCTGTAATATATCACATACATTCACCCGGGTACATTTACAGCTGCTCTTAGTGTTTTGTAGCATTCTTGCAACAGCTGATGATGGGGCAGTGTAATTAAAATAAGCACTTAGCGATAATCTGCAGTGAGTGGTTGATAAACTGTATTGATTTCAGATCAGTCATGAGTTTATTACAGTGGAATCGGTGCCAAGTCAACAAAAAGGCTGCCACTCACAAAGTTTGGAGACTAGTGCATCCTGTAAATGAAGACCAGACAAAACTAAAAATCTACTGTACTACACACTTGCACTCAGAGATACATGCACACCGCAGCACATAAACACCTGAATTATTGATTTCAGTGTTTGATTAGATTTACTTATTGGCTGGGGCACGAGAAGCACTCTGAAAAATTGATGGATTTTTTGAGATAAACATGCAAACTAATAAGAAATCCTCAGTCATGCCTATTCAATAATTCACTAAATTTACATATTATTATTGGCATATCTCATTACTCTGGACCTAGACACACTTAAATATTCCAAAATTTTATTAGTTGGGTATTCTGTTGCATAAATTAACATGAATAATGAAGGATGAGAGCTCCTTTAAAGTCGTGATTCAAAGAAATCCCTCATTTAGGAACATAAGAGAAAAATGCCTTTGTGCGGTCAAACAGGCCACAGGATCCTTAACAACTGAATTGTTTACATGTACATTTACTGTGGCTGCGTCTAAAAATATACTCACTACACACGGTGTAACATACAGTACAGCAGGGCTATAGTTCTGCATTATTCATTATGATCCATGACATTTCAGAGCGCTTCAGTGGTCGCTGATGGTTTTGATAAAGAGGTGAAGATGTTTTCTTTTATGTTACTAATCCACCATGACCGCTCCCCTCTACGTAGAATATAAACAGAAATTAAATTATTCATTTTATTCTTTTTTTTTTATTTTTTACAATATCTCATCAAGATTTGATTTTTTTTATAGTATTACTATCATTCCCGTTCTTTGTTTTAAATAATTAATGTGTTGTATTTGTGTTGTGTTAAGTTTTTATAAACACAGGCGTTAAACTGTCACAACTGCGACACCACATTAATAAGGAAAACCACTTTAAAATCCTACAAGTCAGAATCACAATTCAAGCTACAGGATCTTCAAATATATTTTTACAAGTAAAAACACCTTTTTAAAGAGATAATGAGACAATAACTTCACAGATATCATCAAGCTACTGCTACTGTATATATTACTGACAGGTGCTAATGTCACATCATTGACGAATTCAGTTTATTTATGATAAATGAAAAACTTTGAAGGTATCTGTAGTTACATTTTGACCATTTGAAATTTTAATTCAAAGGATGAGTCTGGGGATATTATATTATAAATATATATATTTCTTTGTTCTCCCCAAATCAAAACGAAAAGATCAAAACCAACAACTGACTGATGTAATGAACAAGTATCATCTGTGTCTGTATCCATGTATATCTATTCCTTTGTTGTCTGAAAACTATTAACAACACATCATTGAGCTGTAGCATGGGCGCTGTAGTTTATTTTGAAACCCACAATCCTGTAAATACTCAGTAGAGCACCAAATGTGTATCAATCCACGACTGAAAATAGTCCCCGACAAATGTTCCATTTACTCCTGTTCGGGTAGATTTTATGAGAAACTACAGTGCCCTGCTTTTTTAAGGAAATTACCTTGCCTTAAAAAAAAAAACTATAAGTGAGACTCACTTTTAAAGTTTTACATCTTCAGTGGGAGATGTTGGAAAGTACTGACACATTGTTGGTTTTTGTCTTTTCATAGGATTAAATGTCAATATGAAAAATCAAGAGTTACATCAGATTTATCCGTTAAGATATCTCCAAATTCAACTTCACTAATCAAAACATCTTTTTAAAAAGAGCAACATATATTCCACATTTACTAAATCACGTGTATCACTTTATTAGGGTCTGAGTTTATATACTTGTATACTTATATACTATGTAAAATCTGAATATTAATTCTGGATATCTCTACTTACATTCTGAGGAGTTAAAATCCTAATTGAAGGTATGGACCTTTCTCTGATGACGCTCTGAAAAGTACAGCTCAGGAGTAATGCTGCGTGCTTTTATTATCTGTATCTTGAGTTCCAGATAAATAAAGAGCAGTTGATTTGAGAGCTCTTCACTTTAGGTTTTCACTGATCATAATTTCAATGCAACTGTAAATACTGTGTCTTAAACGGGAGTTATGAGTGGTCAAAACTAAAGTGGAGATACTGTATCATTTTTACAATATCTATAAAAAAGTCGTGTATATCCTTTGCTGGGGTTTTGGACCAGACAGATCTTATGTTGTGGATATCTGTATCTTTATCTCCGACCATTTGGAAAGCATTCATACAGTGTGTTCAGCTGTTAATCTACAGTGAGAGATAACCAAAACATGTGTGTGAAAGACATTACATGTATGTAATGTTCACGTCATGCTGCAGTTTCCGCTTCTTGTCAGACAAACCTGAACCTGACTTGGTGGTCCCCGTCGCAACAAAGGCAGTAAAAACCATGTGGTGCGGCCGACAGCGACCGCCATGTCAGCTCAACCTGAACCTGCAAATATTAAGTTCCTCGTCTGTATCTGGAGATAATAAATGTGCAACTCTCGCAAGATGTTCTGAGTAATAATCTGTGAGGAGCAGCCCCCCCCCCCTCCACAAAAACATTCAACGATTATGAGATCTGTTAATGGCATTTTCCAGTATTTTCTTTCCAGTCACCACCACAGATGCAGCAAACTCAACAACGTGCTTGCTTTGCAGAGGCAGAATCTATTGCAGTGAGTTGCATCAGTGTCAGGTCATACACCACTGATCTGTTTTAGTCAGATAGGTCAGATATGTGGAAGTGTCAGAAGAGGATTTCAGAGATCTCCAGTTTTAATACTGTGAGTCGTCGACACTTCAGACATCAGCGTAGATTAAAGGGTTTTTCAGCTGTTGAATTATCATTAACTGGTCACATTGTAATGTAATCAATATGCATTTGTGTCTTACAAAAAAAAAATCAATATTTATAGTATATCTATAACATTATAGTTGCAGGATGGCAACTGGATCAGAGTCAAATATCACAACAACAATTGGATGGACGGCCATGTAATTTGGTACAGACGTTAATTTATCCTCACAGGTTTGATGATCTTTATTCCTTTATATAACGACGACAGCACATCATATTTTTACACTTAATACCTCAATATCTTCTCATTTTACTCTGTCCATTACTTTGGTTTGTGAACAAATGCCTGCGAACTGAATGACGTTCAGATCAGCCTCAGCTGTTCTTTGTCTTCTGTGCTAATTAGCAAATGCTAGCATGCTAACGCTCCGCACACGGTGGAACATGGTAAACGTTATCCCTGCTTAACTGGTGTACTGGCATGCTGATGTTAGCATTTAGCTCACAGACGCTAGCATGGCAGTGGACTCTTTAGATTTGTTTGTAGATAAAAGAAGAACAAAAGAAATATAGATAAAAATCTTTAAGTCAGTAGTAAACTTCTCTCTACATCAGCTCTAAATCAAGATATGGTCAACTGCATTTTGACTATTAAAATCTTTGATTGCATTTTTTAAAAAGTGATATCTGATTGGAATTAAAACAGTGGAGATAAGTTGGATTTGATTAATAATAATCAAGATCTAGACTGCAGATGTGTCATTATCTGATGAACAAAGGTCTCACATTAGCTGTCACCTTTTAAAAACCTCAATTGTCCTTATTTATAGTGAAAAAGGAAAAACTACATGTGGAAGACTTAAGATGTTTCTGACACCCCCCACCCCACCCCCTCTCTCAATCCTTCCAATACCCACCAACACCCCACCCCCCCCATCTTTTACTGAACATAGACCCAGGATGTAAATGAGAAAACAGATGTGTAGGAGGGTTGTGTGTGTGTGAGGGTGGGGTGGGGGTTGGGGGTGGGGGGTCTGGAGGAGACTGTGTTTCCACAAAGACCTTAGGCTTAAAAGAACCAGAAAATCTCCAAACTTGGATCTTTTGGACCCGATTCTCTGCGCGAGGCGTCGTCCAGTCAACAGGGGAAAACAGAGACAGAAACGCAGACAGAGAAACTGACAGACGGGCATGTGGACAGATGTGTGTACAGCCGGAGTGAGAGAGAAGTGTGTGTGCAAGTGTGTGTATGTGTGTATGTGTGTGTGTGTGTGTGTGTGTATAATCCGCCCTTAGAGAGAGGACCGCACAACTCCCAAGAGGCTTATCTTGGTCAGATCCTGTTGCTTGTATGGAAACTCTCAATTCGGTCACATCGTTTGTCCGGTGTATAGTACAACCCGTCCACCCACACACACACACACACACACACACACTCTCCCACCCTGCACCACCACTGACCTGGATTTGACTGGCTGCTGCCTGTGGTGTCCGCCCACATCTACTTTGACGGACCTACTGGCTGTTGGATGTTTTAGCTGAGAGGGAAAAATACTTTTATAAGTATTATTCAATAAAGATGGAAACATTATTATTATTATCATTATTATAAGCAGCAGTATAGCAGTGGAGAAGTAGACTAAACAGTAATACATGTGGTACAATTAGAAATCACATTAGTAATAGCAGCAGTAGAAATAATAGTGGTAACAGAGTATTACTCGGTGGTGGTAGTATTTGCTTTAGCAGGGTAATAACTGATTTTTTGTGAGTTGCAATATGAGATGAAATGATCTCGGTTGGATTTTTGACAAAATAAACTCACCTCAAGCTCCGTCGCAGTGTCTGTTCTGGAGCTTTCAGCCATATCACACTGTCCTCATCAGCAGGAGGAGTTTGCTCGATCGCCCCGGACCTGTAGATGTTGAATTTCCATGATTTGACTTGAGAAATTAACTTAATTAAACTTAATATAACTACTACTAAATATACCCTGTTGGAGCCCATTGTAAGAATCCTGGTTAAATGGATCCATTTTTTTTTTTTTGTAGATATTTTGAATAAGTCAAAATTGAGGTTTAGAGCAAAATTTAAATTAAACTAATGTTGAAGTATTTGAATATAAAGGTGCCGTATAATCATTGTATTTCACTGACTGTATTTCAACATGTAGTTAAAACTTGTTTCACATTAAAACATCATTTATATGCTGTTGAAACAATAACGTGTAACATTAATGTTTCAGTCAAGTTTTAACACAGAGATCTAGAGATGTCTTTTGACCCCAGATTACCAAGGAAGTGCTGACATTGATAACAGTAATCTAATCGATCTATCTATCTATCTATCTATCTGTCTATCTACCTTATAAATGCAGATTAACGTTGCATACCTTCATGTCTAATAAATGCATAATTTTGCATATAATGAGAATGTTGCACTGTTTTCAGATAAGAATCACTAATGAGGGTGAAATGCTTTCTTTTTTTTTTCCTCAGTATAAATGTTGTTGTTTTTTTTGTTTTATTTTTTTTTTGTTACTGAACATAAGTTAGAAAACATGCAGAGAGCCCAAAGGCCTAAAAAAAAAAAAAAAGAAAAAGAAAAATCATTCACGGTGCATAAATAACCTTTTAAACTGCAAAAACTCTGAAAAACAGAAAATACAAATCTATAAGTTGGTGATGTTTCACTGTGCAATAACAATACACTTTATTTTACATGTGTTTGTGCGTAACGATGGGGTGGGTTGGGGGTGTACATGTTGACACCGGCATCTCAGGGGAGATGCTGTAGACATGAAAAGGTCGTTTCCTTCTTCCACATACATTGAGGATGTCATTAAACACGACATTCTCACATGTAAACCGCCGGATCACCTGCTTTAGTTACACCTCTGTTTCCTGTGATGAAAACAAACGCCCCACCTGCTTTGTAAACTGGGTAAAAGCAACCAGGAAGAAAAACCTGTGAGATATTTCTGGTCCCAGAAGTGACAGATGCGATTAGGTGGGTGACATGTGACGCCGGCCCTCCATCCCAGCCACCGGCCTCATAACGAGGCTATTACCTTTAATGGCAGCCTGACTTCATACCTTTGTCACTGGGCCGGTCGTGATCACTTCGTACAGTTTGGCCAGAGGCATTATCGTATTTGCATTTTGGGCGTTTATCCAGAGACACTGAAATAAGAGCAACAGCACAAGAAAGTTTCATCAGTAGATCCTCGTCATTACGCAGCGACAGAGGGCGCAGAGAGCCGAGCCACAGGATCCTGGCAGACGGTTATATCAAACACGCCTGAGCTGCTAAAGAAATGCTCATTTTGTGAGGAAGGAAAATACAGTTGGCTACTGTACCCCGAGGCCCCGGGGCCCCCGGGGGCCCGGGGCCTCCGACTCCAGCCCTGCACCGCCTCCATCACCACCTCTCCCGTCAGGTCAGGAGGAGGCTGCAGGACGGACAGAAACACAATGAGATATTCAACTAGCATTTTATTATGATCATGAATCAGTCCATTACTGTTTCAATAAAATGATTAATTGTTTAGGCAACTGATTGTGAATCACATGTACTTGTACCTCGCCTGCTACTGTGTGGGAAGACTGACGGGTTTGTCATTTAATTTGAAAAAAACAAATGAAATTATGATTTAGTAGTGAAAATATAAACCCACATTTGTGTTTAGAAGGATAATAAACTAAGAAACAGGATTAAAAATTGGTGTGAGTATATTTATTGTCACAATAGACACGCCTCCCACCAAAGGAGGCGTGTCTATTGTGACAACAGACACAATACTGACAATTCACTGTGTGACAACATCCATTTTTACACAGTCAACAACATTAATAAACATAGAGTTTAAAAAATAATTTGAATTTGAAATTTGACAGGTGGAGTTGATGAGAGGGAACTTCAGCTGATCGAGTAGGACTGGGTCAGACAAACAAAGTTTTGGATCCACCCTGTTTATATAGTCAAACGCTCCCAATTGAAGTTTCCAGGTTGCAAAGAAACATCTTCAATTTGCTTGTTTTGACGAACCAACGCTCCAACACCCAAAGATATCCAATTTAAAATGATATAAAACAGAGAAAAGCAACAAATCCTTGCGTTTGAGAAACAGGATCCAATGAATATTTGTCATTTTTTGCCTGATCAATGAAAACCGATGGATACATTTCCTGTCAGTCCTGATTAATCAGCCTCTCATTTCAGCTCTATATCCATCTTATGAAACATGTTCAAGGTTTAACCAGAGAGTTACTCTGACACAAAAACACTCTCCCTGATATATGTGACATGTTGTGGGGCAGATGTCGCTGAGTGTCGGCGACTCCTGTCCAATTGTCAAAGTGTCCTTGAGCAAGACGCTGAATCCCAAATTGGCCCCATATATATTTACTTTATATTTTATATAAAACGTTGCATTTCTTTTGCATTTTTCTTTAACAGCACGAAGATGTGCAGAACAAAAGGACAAAAGCAGCAGGGTGGTGTAAAGATACCGCCGCTCTCTTAGTGCTATATGACATTTATATTGTGTGTGTAAACAGCAGAAACATAAAACACAGTAAAACTTTCCCAGCATGTGCTAACGTGAAGCTTGTTTAATGCACATTTAGTCTCTTCAGTGTGAAGAGAGCAGCAGATTCTCTTCCCTAAAACACGAGCACGTCGCTCTTATAAACAGTCTTTATCGCACCATGGCCCTCCGAATGGACAGACAATCATGTCAGAGTAACTGCTGCATATACTATACTACGTGCACGGAGATAAAACAGTGAAATATATAGTCAAAGTTTGACAGAAAACTACGTGCAAAGCAAGCCACTGCTGTCAGCCTGTCGTAACTGTGAGAGTGATGCTCCTGACAGGCCAGGAAAACATGTTCCCACCAAACTTCAGTGTAATCACAAATCAAAACACTCCAAAGACACTGAAGCCTCTGTTTCTTTCTTGCCTGTGTGTGTGTGTGTGTGTGTGTGTGTGTGTGTGTGTGTATGTAATCATTTTTTTTGTGTTTTCTCAGTCAAAGGCTTTGTCAAAGTCCTCACTTTTTGCATTTTTCATGCAGTTTTTCATTTATGATGAGTAATTTCAGAGACTTCATTATTGTGTGCATTGAAAGAATATCTGGAGCAGGTCTTCATCAGCACATCATTTATTCATTGACATGGATTTTTCAAGCGGTGGCTCACCTCTCACTGAGCAGATGTTGAGTACCATCTCGAGCTGCCTTGATCTTAAGAGACTCTGGACCTGATGTTGCCTATTTGAAAAAATAAATTCTCTGTACACGTCGACCCTGCGCTGTGAATTACTGGCTTGAGGGGCATTTAATTAAATCAAAAACTTATCACTCAAATTTTAATTATGCTGCCGTGCCTGCCAGCTTCACTTATGACTTAGTGCCATCTAGAGGCCGAGCTGGCTACAACTCAAAACACTGATTTTACAAGAGCATGTAACATTAGTCTTCATTAAGTACAATACAGCTTGTTCTGGCTGTTTCGTTATGTCTTAACAGAAAGAGACGAATGATTAAAAGGACAAATGCAGCACATTAATGTACACGTAAACTTCATTTGTCATCTGAACGCTGTTGTTCCTCTGTGTACTGTTCACTGTTGGAGCATTTTAACATAGAAAACCAAGGTTTACAAGTGTAGCTGCTGCAGAGGTCGGTGTTTCTGCTCGCTTTAACTAGTTTTTTGAAATTAAAAAATGTGCTTTGCTTATTGTTACTTCATGTCATTTCTCTCACTGTGCAGAATGGAGTAAATTGTTCCTCTGTGTTCACCTTAAAGCTCAGTTTAACACTCGTTCGTATGAGCTTGATTTTGTTTCATCACAACTAGTTTGGAGCCAATCATGGTCCAGTAAACGAGAGACATCTCGTGTCCAGGAATGACATTTTTTTAAAACAAAACATATTTGCGTATTTGTAGATTCTTTGTGTTTGAACGAGGAGTAAATGTAATATTGAACTTTTTGGTGTGAAAGAGACTTATCACTATTCCAAGCATATTATTTTTTACATGTCTCAACAATGTCAACAGGATCTGAAAGTAAAAATATCATCTGTGTAAAAATGCCCTGTATTGAAAGTCAAACTCAGGTAAAGAATCACCAGCAAAATGTATTAAAGTTTATGTTTTGTCTTTCCTCATTATTTCTTTTGACTGTAATCTGAGTTTTTTAGAGAGGAACTTTTAGTTTCCTGCCGTTCAAGCAGTTGTTTTCTTTTAACTTGTGTTTATGTGAGTATGTGTAGTTGTATTATCTGTATATATGTATGTGAATGTCTTTGTATAGATACAGTATCATATCCTTATTAAAGCTGCAGTTCTAATGTACCAATAAATAAGAAGTATCAAAAGTAATTACCCTGTGATGTTATATCTACTATATTGCATTAATGTGGGGGCAGCATGTAGTTGGTTGAGTTGCAGCTAACACTGTTGGGTAGTTTAGTCTGTTACAAAGCGTCATATATTATATAAGATCACCAAATTATTTGTAAAATCTTAATCAGCAAAGTATTATCATCAAAAATATACTTAAAGTACCAAAAGAAGTAAAAGTAATCATCGTAGTATTCACATTACTGATGCATCAGCAGCCTTTTAATTGTGTGTTTGGTCAATATGAAACTACTGGGTGGTTTAATCTATAGCAAGGAATCACATTTTCATATGCTTTGTATATGTATTATACAAATATTAATTTGAAGCTCTTAAATAAGAAAAACACAATAGTGCAGTAGATTTATAAAGTAACATAAAATGGAAGCACTCTAGAAAGGTACAAGTACCTCAAAATTGTACTTGACTAAATGTACTTAGTTACATTTCACCACTGGCCTCTACATAATGTTAAATGAGGATGCTGACCACTCACTGACACTGTGAAGTGCTAATGCAGATACACTTTGTGCAGGATGAACATGAATCAGCCTCTTAATAACATCTTCATAAGACCTCATGGTCCTGTCCCTGAACTCCTCCCGTCTGATCCCGTTTCTAGTTTGTTGTTTTAGATCCTCGGTTAAAAAAACAGCCCCGGCTCTGAGAACAGGCAGTCAGGAAGCCGAGAGGCGGTTCCTGAGTTTTGGGTGACTTACTCTCACGCAACACATGTGGCGGCTGGTCCCTGGGAGGCAGAGGGGTCCTCCCCTGCAGGTCAGGTTACCCAGAGCAGCCAAGGGATAACCACTACCATCTGGCCTCACCTTCCATGTTCACTGCCGCTCCAGGTCTCAATGGCTTCCACATGGCGCCCCGCCATCTCAGACATAACCCCTACAACACACAAACACACAAAGATACACATTCATAAAACTGATGCACACACACACACACACACACACACACACACACACACAAGGTACACACAAAAATACACTTATACAACATCAAGCACATTCACACGCTATGCACACATGAACATTTTGCACATTTATCCACATAAAATCACAAGCATAACCATGTGCACAATATGAACAAACATGTGACAGTAAAAATAATTAAAACATATTTCATAAAGCACTTTGTAAAGCTCAGATTACTTTACAGAGAAAAGCAAGTGACAAAAGAAGAGGTGGATGATGCCGTTAACGAAAACATGCACAAATCACAAAATAGGAAGCTGCAAGATCAAGAAAAAGCTGAAAGAAGTGAGTTTTCTTCAAAATGTGCATTAACTTCATAAATGCATGAAATACGTACACATACATCGCACTCATGCACCCACAACACATACAAATACATGCACACACAATGAAAATGCACACATGCAATCACACCGACGTGTAAAACCCGAACTGCACAAAAACCCACATTAATTCACATAAGTAACACACAAAAGTGAAACCACATGCACACACACACACACACACAGACACACACATGCACGTCGGCTCACACAGATTTGAATGGGGGGGGGGGGGGGGGGGGGGGGAGTGAGGGGCTTTAATCAGGAAATTCACCTCCAGGGGTTTCATGTAAGCAGGACTGGACGCTGCTCTTCTCCCTGCTTCACACAATGAATCACCGAGACAGCCTGAGCATGAAAGCCTCAATCCACTGTCAATAAAGCTAATGCTATCGCAGGTTCTCCGTGTGCAGTGTAATCTATTATATGGCTTTACATGCGGCATGTGGAGAAAAATCATAAAACAGTGCTCTGGATGAAAAACACCGTCAGCAATTACACGTGAATCAACATAAATAACAACGCTCGCTGTAATGTATTTATGCTTTTATTGAATCTAGATGTAAAGACAAATATATATATAGAGAGGGAGACAGTGTGTTACTTAGGGGAGAGGATGATATACAAGAAGTCAGGAGCTGGTCTGACCTCAAATTAACATCAGTTTCCCCTCATTTCATACTGAACTTGGTGGTTTACCGACACAATAAGCCTGTTATAATGATCAAGTACAGAATATAACGCCACTGTGGGCCGTGCTGCTGTTCTTGTGTGGTAAAAAAAAAAATACGCCAACCGTCACTGCTAATGTTACAACTGCCCAGGTCTTGTAGTGATAGTCAAAGAAATTACAAATTAGAAGGGAAGTACAACCATTGTGCCATTAGAGGCGAAGTCAAGGCGACTCCACCTGTTTTCTAGCCACGGAACAGAAACGCTCCGTCCTTTATTTGACATAATAACAGGTTGAACAGTGAAATTCAAACATTAGCGACACTTGTGACAGGCTTAATTAAAAAAGGGAGAAAGGGGAAGACCAGGAGCCAATTTCCCTCAGTATAATACAGTATACAGAGCAACACAGTCGTGAAGGGAAACATCAGAACAAGCACCAGGATGGTTAAATGGACGGATTCTAGTCCAGGACAATCAGAACTCATATGAGATGCAGAATATGTTCAGGAGCAGTTGATCACTGTTGTAAAAGGGTCAGAAATGATCATGAGGAACAAGATAACTTGAATCTGCTGTTAGCCATGAGGACGGTTTGTATTTAGTCCCCCAAAAAAACTGTTAAATCTGCTGCTGAACATTAAAAAAACACAAATTTTCTCACATAATTATACTGATAAATTCATTTCTAGTGATTAATAGAAACATATTAATAAGAAAACATATAGATTATAACATTAAATGTAGTGTATACCTGTAGGAGTGAGTTATATACCATAGAATGACATGAAATATATTTGCAATCCATGAATAATTTTGTTATACTATTTATATTCAGGCAACTTTTCCCTGTGCTACGGTGGGTTGTAGAGAAGTGTATTTTCCCCTCAGTATTCTGGAGGATTTTATGTCTTTACTGGAGGATCTGTGGTAGAGAGATGACATGAGATGACACAGATTGTAAACAATATGTAAACAAAGGTCATCAGGAGGGTTAAAACCAGGGACGTGGCGGTTCACCACTAAGATATCCCCACGAGAGAGTCTGTATAATATTTACCGTGTTGACCTGATGTGACTCTGCTCCTTGTTTACCTCAGAGTGAATGAGACGTCACATTATTTTTTAAATCACCTCCGTCATCCTGTATTTAAAAACACTCACGGTCAGACGCCGCAGACGTGATGCAGAAAAAACGCATCGCTGCGGCTCTAAAGAGGAGCACCCTGGGTAAATTCTCTCTTAGCACACCGCTGCACCTGTGACACACAAATAATTTGCCTCTCACAGGTTTACATCGCAGAAAACAATAGCATCTGTGGCGCTGGGTGACAACTTATCTGCCCTAGCGGAAACAGGAACAACATGCTCTGTCTCAGCGGTAATCTTTGATCAGTTGAAACGCTTTCTGTGATAAACATTGACTCGATCCCCCACGGGCAATCACTCTATAGTGCTGGCGTCATGGGAGGTAATGTATGCACAGACATGTTGAATTCGCCTCGGGCCCTCGTACACACACATGCATGCAAAAACACACAAACACACACACACTTATACACATGCACACGGTGAGATGAATTGCTACGCCACCTAGAATAAATACATATCAGCTACAGTGAGCCGGGGCGCTTTGCTCTTTCCTATTAATCCTCAGCATGGTGATTTATTGCGGTGTGCTTGTCAACAGCCATATAGTCCCCTGGAAGTGTGGCCAGCCGAGAGGAATGGTGGGAGTTTAAGAGTAAAGCCCTGCAGCTGCCCCCCCCCACCCCTCCCCTGTAGTCTATTTATGTGCATTCTGGTCCACGCTGGGGGTGAAGTGAATGCATGGGTTGGTTGAACAACAACAACATTTTGCGCAAAGAGGAACGGGTCTGTAAAAATTATGTATTCGTCATAATCCAACTTTTAAATTGATGTCTTCCCCAGATGTCGCCGCTGTAGAGGTTTTGCATTTGCCAAGGTGAGAGGCCTGGACGCTCAGCAATCAGCTGCGTGCAGGAGAGGGAATACTAAAGGGCCCTTCTGTAAGTTATTTTTTTTTTTATTATACAGTGTATATGCATGGCGGCGCGTATTCAGCTCCCGGTGCTAACTCATCCATTTGATTAATGCTGCTTCCACTGAAAAACACAGAGGTGCAGTGCAGCAGTGCGGGACTCTTATTAAAGGGCTCCATCTAGTGGTTGTTTAATGTACTACAGTCTCTTATTCTTTGAGTTTGTTGATGTTCCATATTTTTTTTTTATCATTGTCAGCAGTTCAAAACAAACAGTGTATTCTTGTGACAAGGAGCTCCATTGTTATAGTGTTACTGATACTGGGTGACACGTTCCTACATTACAGTGAACAAGGATGCTGTAGTTTATTTAAATTGTTTTGTTGTTTTTGTTGCTTTATTTTGACAGGGACAGAGAGAGACAGACAGGAGAGTTAGGGAAGAGAGAGAGAGAGAGAGAGAGAGAGGGGACGACATGCAGCAAAGAGCCTGAGTCGGATTCGTACACTCTACCAGGTGAGCCACCGGGGCGTCCCATTACTGCAGTTTGTTCAGAGCAAATACTCACATATGCCGTTCTTCTGCTGTAAATACTGCAGCACCAAATGTGTATTAATCCGCAGGTGAAAATAGTCCCCAACAAATGCACCATTTATGTCTTGATAAGAACTACAGTGCACAGCTGTTATAGACATTTATTAAGCCTTGTTTTTTCTAATGAATAAAGTCTATTTGTGACACATTTTGAAGGATATACATCTTCAGCAGAAACATGATTAACACTGTTCATTTTGGTCGTAAGATCTGTTGTATCTGTTGTTTCTGTCTATGATCTCATATCTGTCTAAGTATGTTACTATTCTAAAAGAAAAAATGATGATTCACATTGGATTGTGTGCTCCACTGACCTTCATCCGTTCAAGAGCAGCTCCTAAAGTGACCCCGAGTTGAGGTCGCTTTGTCGATTTCCGTTTCCAAGGTCAGGAATTCACTCTGAACGTCACCTCTGAAGCAACATGGAAGTAAAGAAAAACCCTCGACGAGCTCAGAAGAAAGAGAAACATTTACAATTTGAAGACATGGAGGCAAACTGCTGCAGATCATGGCTGTGTCCGAAGGGAACGCCACGTTGACTTATTCAGTGTTCCATGTATAATCCATTAGACAAATCTATAGTGAAGATTAAGCTGAAGTTTTTGACATTTTCAGTACAAATCATCATCATTTCACACGTATTTTGAGGACACTATATTGTGCATACACTTTAAACTCAGCTCAATTCAGACCCTAATAAAATGGCAGACAGTCAATAAAGTGCACTTTATAGTAAACAGACAGTGAGGGTCCATGTAGTATATGATCAAAAGCTCTGGAACAGCTACTAAATGACCTTGCAGCGAGATTGTTTTGTCAACTGCTGTTTCCACCATCAAGAATAAACTTTAAACCTCAACTCAATCTTTCATTTTGACTTGTTTTATTGTGAATTTTGACACAGTTACGACACATGACGTAGAAAAACCCACAGGAACAGAGCAGCTTTTTCATACTGCGGACACCAAGGACACTCCGACTTGATAGCTACAAACATGAAATAAGGCCACTCCACTTTAAAGCGTATTGTACGTTTGAGAGAAGACAGCGGCTTCCTTCGGCTTTGAGGCTCCGCAAGTGGCAGACGACCTTCGGGGGACTCTAAACAGTGAAAACTAAAAAGGTCTACATATCTCACACGGCACAAAGGACTGAATTTCACAGATGTTACAGAAAATGACTGTAGCTAATGTCGGTATGAAGCTGTTGGAATTCATTTTAGAGGGACAGGGGTCCTTATGAAAGAGGAGTAAAGAGGAGGTTAACACACGGCTCATTCGTTTTCTTCAACGCTCTACATTGTTATGACATAGAATTACAGCGGCATGGGATCACAAACTTTTATATGCATCTTCTTTGGTGGCTGCTTCCACACTCGCCACACACACACACACACACACAAACACACACACATTTTTATATCATGATTCTCATTTAGCACAATTTCACTTCACTGATCTCTGAAATAAGTCTGAATACTTTAAATACATTTTTCTGTGAACGGCTGAAAACTTCACCCTTGAATGTTCGTCTCAGACTGGCCGGTGGTTTTATTACCAGGAGATTTAGTTGTAGTGATCTACAGCTAGATGGCACTGTGCGGCCGCACTTATAAAGAAAGCCACCCCCCCCACACCACCCTCTCTTCATCTCCACTCCAAAGCAAACACATCTGGCCGTCTCCTCTCCACCTCCCTATTTTATTTAGCTCCTCTTTGTCACCATCTCTCTTCTTCACCTCTACACCCTCCAACCCTCTTCATCTCTCCTATCTCTCCAACTCTCCTTCCCCCTATCCTCCTCCTCTCTCCTCCAGTCTCCTCACCTCTCCCTCTCTCTGCTCCCCCCCCCCCCCCCCCCCCCCCCACCCCTCTCATCAACATCTCTGCAGCTCCACTCTGTCCTCTACGGAGCGGCCACAGCCTGGGTTTCCCCTCCGGAGGTCAGCAGCTGCATCAGGCTTCCTGAGGCCGGCCGGCTCATCCCGGTGGCCCAGTTGAAAAAGAGTCTGCAGGGAACCAAAGACACGGCAGCAGTGTGAGTGGTTTTACTGAAGCATTCAAAGCCCAAATGCTTTTAGGCCTAAAACCTTTCAGCTTTTATGCTCCGGAGAGCAGCGGAAGTGAAGAAATTTCTAAATGTAAACTCAAAAAATACTGAACCTCTTCAGCCTGGCCTTTAATTAAATATGGTTTTAAGTCTTTAGTCACTTTATTTTATTGTAATTATGTTCTAAATTGTCTTTAATCTGTTATTTTATTATAATGTTAGTATAGCTTTTTAAATCTATTTTATTGTGTCTCATTGTCAGCGTTTCCTCGTCCTTTTCTTTTGTAGCTCATCAGTCTGTGAAGCACTGTGACCTCCAGTGATCTGTATGGAAAGTGCTGTACAAATATAGTTTGATTGATCGATTGACTGAATATGTGTCCATTGGTTTCTACACGTCTATACCGCTCTGTCGTTTACAATACCTTACATGCCTTCATCGATACATACCTAAACATACAGTACAGTGTCTGTTTCAGACTCTCACTGTGAAGTTCTGCATATCTATGAAACGTCAGTGCAGCATCTTCCCATAAAGATAAACTGGATTTACTTCCATCTGCCACTTGGCTTAGAAAATTTAGATTTGCATTTTCAAATTGATTTTTTTCCTCTTATTAGAAAAGTGTTTTAGGATTTATTTATGATTACATGTATAGTTAAAAAAAAAGAAGCTGTGTTTTGGTCAGTTTAACCAAAGCTAATTTAAACTCAGAATCACAGAGTAACCAACCATTACTACTGTTGCTATGGTTACCCTCAGCTGCAGGTTAATGAGGTGACTGAAACCAGACCTCCCAGCCAATCAGAAACAGGTATTTTCCGTTGCCATGGTATAAAATGAGGGTGAATAACTGTAATTTACTTGGAGTAGAACTAAAACCGTGTGTAAACCCAAAGTACTATTCAATACCATTATCAACAGCTGTCAAGTAACGGAGGTTTGCACTGAAGCTTGGTCAGATTCATAATCTTGTTTATTTATTCTCTAATTAGATATTTGCTCATTTCAAATCCCAATTTTAGGCCGTATTTTATTCATGTAACCAGCCATAATTAGCACTAGGATCTCATCAGAAAAGTGATTTAACTTTTTAGTAGAGAGAGGGCAACTTCAACTTTTTGGATGTTGAATAATGAATTTGAGAACTTGCGAGTTCCAAAGTAATTGATATGAGGACTAGAAAAAACTTTTCAACTGTTTTATGAATGAACGTTGTGCTATCGGAGGCCAGGTGAGAACGGGACAAGACCACCTCCCTTCATTTCCCACCGCCCAGACTGTTTCTATTTCTGTCCTCAGACGCTCATCTGTTTCCTCTGGGATTATCAAACTGGATCAAATCCCATCTAATCCCCCCCCCCCCCCAAACCACCCCACCCCCGGCCTACACTTGGGGTAAACACTGTAGAAATCAACACAAACTTCTGTCTAAATGGATCCAGCATGTATTCAGAGGACTTCTAATAATCTCACAAGCACTCAGTTAGCATAAGTGAATGAATTAAAATCTGAATTTTAAAATTGGATCAAGGATCTTTATCCAGATACTAAAGGACTCTTCATCTTTATCAAATCATCTTCCCGCTGACACTTATGAAGTTTTAAAATTTCAGAAAAGTTTTTTTGTTGTTCACATTCGATTTGGGAATAACAAACACAACCTCATTAAAACACACTAACACAGCTGTTAGTCACTGTAGTTCCTTAAAATGTCAAAGAACTACATTTGATTATTTTGCACTGAGTAGGATTAAATCTATGATGTAACATTTTATTGGAAAGTCTCATAAATCATACTCTAAATGTGATGTGTTTTAAGATTTGTGATGTCAGTCGAGCGACTGAGCAAGTTTCTCAGCTCTCAGCAGTCTTAATACGCCACAATGTGAATCAGACACATGGAGACATGTTTCATGGAGAACATGGAGTCGTACACCACCTGAACAACACCTGTGCTCGCGTGTGACGAGCATAGAGAACGAAAAACACAAAGACTATTAAAGTCCAAGTACGATTTGAGGATATATCAACTGATCCTAGATCTGAGTCTTCAGCATGTTGCATATGAAGCCCAAAAATGCCGGTACATATGGAATATTACTTGGATCTAATGTGTATATTTAATCATGTCATGCTACTTTGTTTGTTTTGTGATATTTAAATCAATAAATTAACTCCCACCCACTGATGATTTATTGCATTTTCAAGCCGGTTACTGTATATTACCTTTCACTGAAAACAAACCAAAAAATAAGCAAAAGAAAATCAGTGTTGGGGCCTTTTGGGAAATAAAGAAGTTCAGTATGTGGCTCCATGTGGCAGGTTGATGTGGTTATAACAACAAAAAAGAAAAAAAAGAAAGTAAATTAAAACACTGAACTTCATTGGCTGATAATGAAACTATATTGGAGGGTGAATTTTAGTATTTAAGCTCTGAATGCAAAGATTTATGAAAACAAAAAACAAAAAACAGTGAGTTTCTCAGGAACAAGAAGAGAAGAAGAAATCAACCAAATTGTGTCGCTTGATGAAAACGTGTTCACTACAGCCGTGAGACAAGACAGAAAAACCACATGAATCATCCTCAGCTTCAGCACTCACTCTGCGATGTACTCCAGCGGCGTCCAGGAACCGAAATCTGCGTCAGGCATGAACTTCCTGTTCATCGGCGTATCCAAGGTAACCCTGTCAAATTAAGTCAGATGACAATCAGGGGTGAGTATTATGAGGCAGGGAGGAAGGAGAGCCGGCGCTCTGCAGCATCTCCACACATACAGAGCTCAGTGCACTGGGTTCACGTGGATCAGAGATGAAGTCGTGTTTCTGTTTTGGCATCATGTTTATCATGCCGATATTAACATTTAACATTTCCGCTTTTCAACAGCAACAGGACTATGTGCAGAATGTACTGTAGTATTTTCCAGGGGATCCTAAGTGTGTATGAGCTTTGTGCTGCACATGCGTTCAGGTACAAGAACACACTGTTCTGTAGTTCGGCTAAACTGATTTTGCTGCTAATCACCGGGGTCAAAAGTTGGAGCTGCAGCAGACGGTGAGACACACGCAGCTCGTGGAGGCAGTTAAGGTACGATAAAACCCTTAGTGCTCGACAGAGGCAATTTGTGTCGAAAATAATCACACTCCTCCTCCGAGTCGTAACTCTGTCAATTCTGAACACACAGACACGACAGACGTGTTTTTAGCTTCAGTGTGACTTACGCTTTCCGAGCTTGTCATTAGCGCTGATTTCCAGTGTGAATAAATGTCCAGACACCCGTTTAGAAAATCACAGAAAAACTAGAATCAACTCCACGTGATCGTCTGCCATAATTGCTGTGTGTGTCGAGTTTTGTGAGGTCACACTGACCTTGACCTTTGACCCCCAAAATCGAATCGGTTTATCCTCGAGTCCCAGTGAACACTTGTTCCAAATTTGAAGGGATTCCTTCGAGGAGTTCAAGATATTGCATTCACAAGGCCAAAATCATGTTCTGTGAGGTCACCGTGACCTTGACCTTTGACCTCCAAAACTAATCAATCAGTTTATCATTGATTCCAAGTGAATGTTTGTGCCAAACTCTGAAGAAGTTCCAATTTTATTTTCTTCAGTATCAAAATAATCCAGTGACTGCTAACAGCCATTTTGGAATACTTTGCCTGAATGTAAACAAATCATCTACGATTACCTCCAAACTGAGGTAAGACAAAGAACAGGATCCGTCCATCGCTGTGGGAACATGCATGAAAACCTCTGTTCCACTATATGCAGGAGCAGACTATATACTGCTATACAGTGCTGGTATATGATGGTAGAGCAGCTGGAGGGGGTTGGGGGACGCGGGCTGTAACAGAAATGCAAGTCATGGGTCTAATGCTGAACAGATGTGACAGCATGCTGGAGAGGCAGCCCTGCCTCACTCTGTTAGGAAATGCAACCAAAGAGAGAGCAGGAGCAAGAAACACCCCTGAACATCCATTTCTAGCTTCTCACCATGACAGTGCAAAAAAAACAACAAAAAAACCAAAAAAACAAACAACACTGGCTTTAAATCCAATAAGTGAATAGACAAGGAGATGATGCAAAGCCTACTGCGCACGTCATTCATCTGAAACAGATCATGTGCACAACCACAGATACACTGGGTGAACCTGGCAGCCTTATCCATCTTTTATTCCCGCAGCTTATCTTCACCTCGCACGTATCCATCGAACACAACAAAGGAGCGTGTGGCACAGCTAATTTTACAGCACAATAGCTTTCATCTTCATTCCCTTTACTGGCTATGTGCGCAGTGTGCAAGATTTCTATGTTACAGTAAACACACACACACACACACACACACACCCACCGCTTCTTTCCACCTAACGCACAAAATGTGGCAGAGAAGAAAATCCTGTCCACATCGGGTGAGACTCTGAATATTTGTTGTGTTTTTCTAATGAAATCTTGAAGCTGGATCTGTTCTCCGCCAACAGATATAATACAGTTCAACAGGATAAAACAAGCAGTGAACGGGCGTCCATCCAGGGGGAAAAACACACATCACTCATCTCTTTATTACAGAATCAAGGACCTTCCAGGTTGACAAACATGAATGTAGTAGGTGTAGTTCAAAAGGCATCACGTCACAGTATATGAGGCCACAGAAGTTCAAGGTTTTATAATTGTCTCTTTCTTAGTTTCTTTCTCTTTGTGTAACAGGAGGACACTGTAGATTTTACACACGGTGAGTTTGTTCATCACTCAGCCTGTGAGCACAGTTGTTGTAATGTCGTGTGTTGCTGTGCTTATAATAATCCATTTAAATGATAGTGATGTCATCAGGGGTATTTCAGTTTGGGCTTGACTTTGCATTTCCTAAAAGAAAACCTTCACTCATCTGCACATACAGACTGAACATATGGCTCCTCTGTACAACAATCACTATATTAATGTGGATATTTTTCCAATATTTGGTGCAAAATCACAATTAAAAATTAGCAAAATATAACAATCAAAATGTTGCTCAGGTAAGTGCAGTCTGTATGTGACAGTATGAAAGCTTAAAATGTTTATCTATAAAACCAAAACACTTCCGAGTGTTTCCTGTAACCACATCACCACTTCTGCTGAACGGCTGATCGTCTCAACTTACCTGCAGCCGACACTTAATAAAAGCACAGAGCAGCCTGAGACTGCACAGATAATTACATCCAGACAACCTGCCCGCACCTTCTCCTCTCAGTCCACATGTGTTGCACATCGGCCATCGCCGCTGCGCTAAAAACTGAGACAGCTGGTACAGACGAGACTCTGGCGAATGTTGCACAGCGTTTCCTGAAGCCACCTGCATCCGTCTTTAGCTCAGTATCATCGATATTGTTTGTTTGTGGTTCTTCCAAAAAAACTGTTACCTTCAGGGAAAATCGGTGCAGGTGGGAGGGCTGTGGAGAACTGGGCCTCACACACTGAAGGCCATAAAACAAGGACAAAACTAGACTTAGCTGAGACACAACAACAACGGATTTTATATTAAAATATAAAGTCCAAACCTGTGGTTCTACGTGATTTCGCACGAGTCTGGGTGTCATCTCAAAATTTAAGCCCTTTCATAATTAAGGCCTTAAATTTTAAGAATCATTATGCAGTGCAACACTAAATTGTTGGATTAATCTTTTTAAATTTTCTCCTACACTTCTCTTTCACTTTTCTGTGTTATAATATAAGTGTTTCTACATTTTAGTGTCAGATTAACGACCAAATTCTGAATTTAAACCTCCAGGGCAAAAAACCATTTTCCTTGCCTGGTGTATGTTTTCAGTCAAATACTCACATGCAGGGTTTGATTTAGAGGTTTTCATGGATGTTTTGATATTTTTAGCTGTGACTTTTGTCGCCATTGAAATCCAGTGTAACTGCCACAGATGCCCACCTCCAGATAAGAGCAACTTTCAAGCCGACAGGAGGTTCGACTTTGATGCTCAAAATATAGATTTTCAGTTGGCTATTCCTTTAAAGCCCCTACCCGTGTCCCATCCGCCACACGCCCGTGCTTTACATGTGCCACTGGAGCGCTGCCCTCCATTCGCTGACTCCACAGCTAAATGTGCGCCATGACAAAGTGTCTACGCAACATTTCGCTGCAGTACTCACGGTAATATGGCCACAGCGGCGGCTCCTGATGGCATCCCACTGTTTTCTGCTCCTAGACTCCGACACAGCTGGTGGACGGCAGCTTTGGCCATGCCATACCCGACCATGCCTGGAGATTACAGAGAAAACATTTCTTTTAGCGTCCTGGAGAAAATTCAGTTTGCAAAGCTGGCACGCACACACGCACACACACACACACACACACACATCAAATGCATCACACACTGTGCCCGGGAGTGGATGACATTGATTTAGTAGAGAGAGGTCAAGTGGACAGACATTACTGAATCTATGGAAGGAACATTTTGAGACTTTAAAAACAGGAATAGTAGAAAACAGAAAATGAAACCGAGGTCTTCATATTGTGGCATAAACAACAAATCATGCACAATTAACGTACAAGACTCTCCTAACTTCCTAACTTTCACCCTGAATTTGTGCACCAGCCTTTCATAACGTGGAGGAATGTTTTGTAGCTTCAGCATCTGGAAACAGTGAGTTTTTTCCCTCCCAAACATCTAAATGAGCTTTCCAAAGAATGCCAAGCATCTGTTCACCCCCCACCCCCTAAACCAATCTTATGACAGGCTTACACAGAACTGACCAATGAGAACGAGGGGTGGTGACATGACTTTTTCATGACTTTCAGGCTTTTGTTTTTCCTCCAAGAGCAAAAATCAATTCAAAAGGAAGCACGAGTTCAGGGGAACCAGTCGTACAACAGCCTGCAGACGCTGAAATCAACAGTGATAGGTTAACGAGCAGGGTGTCGCATCCTGTGCCTGATGGGTCACATGTTCACAGCTAATGTGCATCCACCAACAATACAGATCCTCATTATCCTATTTGTTCTTGAAATCCAGTCTTTGAGGACTATTTCTGCCGACAGTCATAACTACATTTGCAAAAGACTATTTTACTTTTCCATGTGGACACAAAGAAATGTGTTTCTGTGCTTCAGAGTTAGTTCATCCAGTTTAGAGAGAGGAAAATATTGATTATGCTAAACCTAACCTTTTGTCATCCTTAAGGTTTAATGTGTAATTTTTGTCAAATGTAATTTAAAATCTTCTCAATCATTCTTAAACAGCATTTGAAGTGTTGTGACAGGTGTGTTCACTTTATTTATATTCTCTAACTGAGTCACATATTCACTAGCTAGCATTAGCTGTGTCATTTGGTTCAGTTAGCTATGGAACAGTTAAACCTGGAAGTCAGTAGATGAAAATATTTAGTAACAACTAATCTCAGCCTCAGAAACCATTTTACTTCCATACATCTGAACTTATGACTAGACTAAGTTTGAACGAGCGACGGGAAAGGCAGGAGAGAGAGAGAGAGAGAGAGAGAGAGAGAGGGAGAGAGAGAGAGAGAGAGAGAGAGAGAGAGAGAGGAGAGAGAGAGAGAGAGAGAGAGAGAGAGAGAGAGGGAGGAATAGCGCAATAGATTGAGTTTTGGAACAGCTGCTGCAACAAGCTCCTGGGGAAACAGTAGATGAGAGGAACTACAATCTGAGCGCCTAAACAAAAAGGACCTGAAGCAGATATTTTGTTACAAATGATAATGTAGAGTCCAGCTTTGTTCTGCTGCGATTAGACGCCGGCACGAGCGACTTTTCACAGACTAAACCCCATCCACTGTGTTCAAACTACAGCTGGACTGGGCTTCTGGGTGGCACTTTACCGTCAACAACAGAGTCAAAAAGAGGCAATACCACTGGGTTGTTGTACATCCAAATGTTGCTCGCTGTCCTCTGCATATCTTGGAGGATAATCACAGATTATGGAAAAACAACACAAGTCACATGAAGGGGCGAGAGAGACGCCTCCTCTATTTGCTCTTTTTAAAGTTCAAAGTTCTCCGTTGTAACTCTGAACTCTGAGGTCAGGATTATCACAAACTCATTCACGTGGTTTGACAACCTCCTGTTGATCTTTCAAGATGGTGTGGAAATGTACTCTCCTGGTGGACACCACGTTGTGTTCACTTGATATGATACTTTGAAGAAACTGAACAAATTTTCACTCGTAAAACTTTGATTAACAACCTTCAAAGTCCGTGCTATGAGTTATCCTAACCTGTTTTTCTGTTTCCGCCCCACAGATGATCTGGATTTGTCCAACGCTGTTTAACGTTTTTTTTTTTTTTACTCATTTTGTTTGATAAAAGCACAAAGAAGAGAGGTTCCTCCTCAGTGCTGTTTGTTATATTTCTCATCATGTGTCTGTTGATGTTGACTCACATTTAATGAGACTTCACAGTAACGTTCTCCGTTCTCTCGTGTTTGAAATACAAACTCTGCAGAACACGACCCGAGCCCCCAGAGGAACAATACATACAAGGTGCTTCGGTCCGTTTCAGTGGAGTTAACGCCCCGTCCATGTGGATAATGTGTGTGCAGCCACAACTGCTGAGTCATTCTCTTGCTAAGTCTGTCGCCAATGAGCTTGTGGGCTCAGTGCTGACTGCTGAGCCAGGGTTTTGTATTGCTGTAGAGTCAGACCTCAGCCCATCACATGGTTGGCTTAGATACAGGGATGGCTCGACATCACATGGCACCACCCCAAAGCCCCTCTGGCTGGTGTCACATGGTAATAACGCTGCAACCAATGATTATTGTCATTATCAATTAATCTAGTTTTTTTTTTTTTTTTTTGATTATCTGGTTATTCATTTAGTGGATAATGTTTAAAAAGGAATACCTGTCATGATTTCCCAGAGCTGGAGGTCACATCTTTAAATGTCCTGTCATTACCAACCAAAAGAGAATGTTTATTATTATTATTATTATTATTATTATTATTATTGTTACCAAAATTTGTACTAATGGTCTGTCAATCGATTATTCGACTAATGATTTCAGCTCTAGTCAACAAGAGAATCAAATCCACCTGTACTCATTTATAAATATGAAGATTAGGTTGTAATTCATGTGATTCTTGAGTTAAACAAAACATTTCTATTATAAACTACCTTCTTTTAACTGTGTCCTTAAGTGTTTTCTATATTTTGACAAGAATGTAATGAACTTAATATAACACAAATAAAACCAAACCAAGTCATGACTAAAGATTAATCAAGTCGTATTAATATACAGGTTTACTGATTTAACAAAAGTAATTAGATAAACATTTTATCGCAATTTGAAATTTAATTTTTTATTACAACAAATTTGTTTACATAGCAACCTCATTTAGTAATGTCATAGAAGATATTGTAATATATTAGTTTTAATACATTTATTTATTTATTTATTCTATCAATTACTTAATGACTAGTCACATTTATTCATTTGGCAACTTTTGCTTTTTGCCTTTTTCAGTCTTTAGCTGCTTTAATGAACCACAGTCTCTTACATTTTAATCATTTACTTGCCTTGTTTCGGTTAAAAAGGGTGAGCAGGTCAGGCTTGAGTCAGGTGGTCAAGGACACATGGAGAACATGACAACTGACAGACAAACAGGCCATTGTGGGAATTAAACTATAGATTTTTTATTTTTGAAACAGACTCTCTAACCACCGAGTCCCTTAGCTGCCCATGATCTCATTCTGTTTTCTTTCCCCACTTGTTTTATTTCTGGGATCCATTTTATTGACACAGTCTCCCCTCATTGTTGTGATCTGTGTGAGCTTCCCCATGCCTCGTATCAGGATGTCAATTCCCTGGTCAAAGCCCCGCAGCGCCTCTTATTACCTACATTATTTGAATTGGCAGGTTGGACAACAGAGACGTATGCACAATGTAGACTCCAATAAGTCAAAGTCTGCCTGAAACCCTGACGTGATACACGGCCAAACCAGGTCATCGTGATGAGAACGGTAAACACAAATGTGTGCCTTACCTCCGGTCCCCGAGAGAGCCGCTTTAGCTCCGGCCAAAGTCAACAGTCCGCCTGGTTTTAGGTGCAGAGCGGCGAGGTGGCTGGAGATAGTGGAGGTCCACACGCTCTGCTTCCACATCAGATCTGCGTTTTTGTACAAATCTGAGCGAGACATGGAAAATAACTATAAGCAAAGTCTCATTTTTAATTCTGTGCTTGTTCCATGGATGAGCAACATTATTATGTGCTGGTGTTTAAAGGAATAGTTCCACATTTTGGGAAAGATAGATGAGAAGAGCAACATCACTCTCATATCTGTCTGTTAAATACGAGTCTCCACTGCTTATCTAGAAACAATCGTGGACTTAATCCCCTGAAAGACAGTGCCATTTTTACACTTTAATTTTTAGCGCATTTAACAAACATGATGTAACATTTTAATAAGTTAACTTTAAAGGTGTTGGTAGATGAATTTTGTTACTTCTGGCTAGCCGTTTCCCCGTTTCCATTCTTTATGCTAAGCTAAGATAGCTGGCTGCTCAGGGTATCGAATCTTTTCATCTAAATCTCTGCCAGAAAGCTAATAAGAATATGAATATAAGAATATATATATATATATTAGAATTTATAAGAATATAAGAATATTTGCCAAAATGTTGAACTGGCCAGTACAGAATAATCTATTTAACAAACATGCATGATTAACAGAAAATTAAGCATGAATTGCAGCAGGGAAATAAGTGGCTGATGATTAATGTTACAACAAACAAAAAGGTTGAACTCTGACCTTTGGAACTACATTTTCCTCCTGCCCATCCTCCTGCCACACACAGGATGGCGTCCACTTTTTGGTCCCCTAGCAACTGGGCCACGTCTGCCGTCACCTGCACAAAAATAAGAGCGAGATATCTGCTAACATCTTTTCATAAAGCCTCAGGGCTTTGCAAACAAGATGAATGGTATTAAAATGTCAGATGGCACACCAGATGGAATTTTTTTAATGCATGTTCTGTGCTGCGTTCAGGTCAACAAACAAAAGGGAGGATATTTGGACGTAGCCTCCATGTGATAAATACAGTGTTTCTTTAACAACCAAAAAAAAAAGTGTGAAGTATGATAGGATGAAGAGAAATTACGGATGCTAAAGAATTTCAACAGTCATAAAAATAGGCAAAATCATGACATAGTATTAGTTCATTCAAGACATAAAAAAGAAAATCTATTATCCCATATTAAATAAGAATGTAATAATTACATATTTATTTGTCTTGGAGTGATCTGTCCAACAGAAACAGGAACAGACATGTGACGCTGGAGTGAAATAGCAGAATAGGAAACAGATGGGTGGTAGAGGATCGTCACAAGGTTGTAAATCTGCTAATCATTCTCATTAAAATGATCATTTTATAGTCTCAAACTGTGGATATGTGACAACTTCAAAACAATTATTGCATTCGTGCTATGATCTATGATCAGTTTCTTAATCAATTAGTTGATCAACAGAAAAATAATCGTCATTTTTCAAGCAAAAGAAATTAAAATTATTTTAACATTCTCATTTTTGGGTTCAGTACATTTAACATTTCACAAACCAAATCAAAAAATAAAATCTATAATGTAAAATAATCGTTAGTTACAGCCATACACTTTATCAGATCTGCTTCATGCATTTGATGCAAATAATGCTGCACAAAAATTAAAATAAAATGCTATATAATGCAAATGCTCTGTGTAATATATTTCAATATTTTCAATACTGATTTTGTTGTAATATGAACGCTATTACTTATTTCTCTGTTTGCACATTATGTAAATATCTCTAGAAAAGCAAGTACTTCTAATGTAACTACCTTCTTATTTATGGTTGGATTTCTCCTTCATTCTATTTTTCTACTTGTGTTTTTCTTCTACCTCGTTTTCTTATGCTGCAGTAACAAGTGAACTTCCCCGGTGTGGGATCAATAAAGGTTTATCTTATCTCATCTTATGAGTGCAACCGACGTTTCCCCTACTTTTCAAAAGCGACTTGAACGCAGCATTAGCCTGCACAATTTCTAGCAAAACAAGACTGAACAAACAAAAAATTAAAAAAAAAAGAAAAAGCAATTAACATGTCATATTTATAGTTAACTGGATTGAAACCAAAAGTTGGACTGGTCGAATCAGCTTCACTGCAGCCTGTTAGCTCTTCGGTTTCACGTTAACACAGACAGGGAAACATACATTTGATTCATGTTGTTATGTGTCTCGTGCCGCTCACCTGTCCAGCCTGCTCAGTGAAAGACTCGCTCATCTTCACTATCACGTTTTCGTTCGCCTCCTCGTTAACAGCCATGTCGATGCAAGCGACCCACTGTTAATGTCACAAAGAGAGAAACGGGAGGTACAGTTTAGCTTATCGGTTAGCATTGCTCAGTGTTAGCATCTGCTCCGTGACGTTAGCCGCTAACTGTCATCGCTCACCCAGCCGTTGGATTTGAAATGTTGGACACACTTGGAGCCCAGAGCGCCTCTTCCGCCATACACGATCACCCTGTTAGCGGCCATGATTGTGCTCTTATTAACAGTAAGCTGAGAGTGGGTGAGCTGTGACTGAGCTTGACATAAATACAGAGGGAGAGGAGGAGGAGGAGGCGTTTCTCTGATGGTGCAACAGGTTGGAGCGGAACTAATGGCGCGTTCAAAGACTGTAGGAAACAAAAAACTATAACCTGAACCAGGCAGTCGAGCAGTGAACCTCTTTTTCTGTAGTATGAAAAAAACATTTAATAATACGACACTATCATTTACTTGATAAAAAAAAAAATATATATATATATATATCCTGAAATAAGAGGAGGTGATATGTGTAACTTTATGTTGTGATACTGATGAGCATTACTGTGCAACTAGAAAATTCCTTTCACGAATAATGAGAAACTTAGGCCAATCGTCACAAAGTCATTTGTCCTAACTTGCTTTATGTAACTGCTATCAGCATGCATGGGGGTGAAGCGCTGATGTAGACCGTAGAACAGACCGTCTCATTTCAGTTCGGCCTTCACGGTCCATGACAGCTACGAAGAGCCACGCCTTCATGGACAGCATCATTTGAATACATTAAATATCTGTTTTTTAAAAACCTTTTCAATTACAATTCCACCAAAAGAAGCATTTTCTGCTATTTCTTCTTTTAAAACTGTTGTTGTCATTACGTTTTTCACATTGGAGGAATTAAAAATAGATAGCACTCCAGGTAGGGACAATACTGGTATTAGAGAAGTGAAAGCCCTAATCAATAATATGCTGTAATAAACCTCATCGCCCTGACTTCAGTATTATGGATACTGGAAACCAAAGGGATTAATTTGTACCATATCTCAACTTGATATCAAGACAGTGATATACATAATAAACATAATTGTTATTATGTTATATATATGTTATTAATCACTCTATATGTTGCTGGGATTAGTGGAAGCATGACAGTTAACATTAAAGGGCCATTGCACTGAAGAAGGCATGATCAACACCTGAATGTAGAAGTCATTAAACTCACCACCAGATGTGTTCTCATTATCTGTGTTTGTTACCCATTTTTATAGAAATAAGTTATTTACCTGCAGCATGTCATTTAAAACTTTGACAAATTGAAGTTACAGAGAAATAAAAAGCAATATTTCAGCTTCTTTTGTACATTATTTATTTTCATCATCATCATCATCATCATCATCATCATCATCATCATCATCATCATCTCTCTGTGGTGCAGAAGCACAGGTTAACCAGGACCCTCAGAGACAGAGTGTGTTCTTGGAGGTGTTGACTGGATGTTGTGAGCCAGATGTTTCTGAGCGCACCACCTCATCAGCAGCTGGATCTCTGCCTGTCACCACAGTGTCGTCTGCACACTGGATAATCACCTGTGTTAACGAGCTCCTGAGACAGTGTTAGCTCACATACAGTAAACTCACAACATTTTTGCACACCGGAGAGATTCTGAGTTTTGTCAAATCAATTCATTAAAAAGTTGAGAATCGTAAGTCATGGTAGTTTGTATTAATTGGGACTTACTTTCTAAATCTGCCAACCTCGTTAGCAACAAGAATATGTGTTTTGAATTATGTAACTAAAAATCTTTGGTTTAAAATAAATTAGTTAGAGTTAGGTAGAACTGTGGCTCTCGTAAAGCTTGAACCAAATGAGCCAGGATATTTCAAACTGGGCCGAAGGTGTTACAGGTACAGGAACAAAGAATTTTTTTCTTTTACTGAGGGTTTTGCTCATAAAGTGATTAAAAAAATATTAACACTAGTCAGGAGACGCTTCAGTGTGCTAACAAGAGCAGGGATCATCCGATGGACAAGGTCCAGTGTTGGAAGCTCTTTCCACTGATGTTCAGGAGAAGAGGAGACACAGATTTATGTTTCTTTGTTTTTGTTTTAATTCAGAATAAACTTCTTTGGTCTGTGCAGATCGGATGAACTGCAGCTTCTGTGGTTTGAGATGCAGAGTCTTTGGTCTGGCAGCTGCTGATGGAGTTTGAAGGCGGTTAAATTTCTATGCTGAGCAGAGACATGAGACTTGGAGGGAGACGCAAAGCAACAATAATAATGTGATCCAGTTAACCAAGAGAAAATAGGTGTAGTGGAAACACCGGGACAACTTCTCAGGTGTGTCCTGCTGGATCTAAACTCAGGCAGAGTTTTATCAGTGTGTCAGCAGGATGAAGGGACAGCAGCAGCAGCAGAGCCGGAGGACTCGGGAGCGGGAGTTAACAGAGGCAAGATGTCAGGCCTGTTCCAGGAAGTACCTCCTTGGTTTAAACCACAGGGGAGGTTTGCTGTGCTAGCATCAGGTTAGAAGCACTGCAGAGTCTGTGGTTGTCACAGTAAATGGCTGAGTGTGGACGGAGTTTGGGAGGGCAAACAACAAGCTCAGGTAAACTGTCGGAGGAAAAACACCGTGGGTGATATTAACAGCTGACCGACAGGTATCAACAGAGCGGAGAGGCTGCAGCTGAGGTGAACAGGCGTCAGGAGCATCTTGATAAAATGGCAGTGGACTGAGGAGCAATATAAAATTCTCTGAGCAGGAGGGACACCCAGAAAAACATTTCACATTGGAGGCTTTAATGTGCCGACAGGAGGGAGACACCGAGCACAGAGGTTTCATTGGTCAAACTAGGTCTGCAGGTGCAGGGGAGACAGCGGAGACATTTTCTTGAACACTAAAGATTGTGGAGGACAGGAGGTCGTAGCGAGCCATTTCAACACTTTTCATTGTGGAGGTGGCCAGAAGACACTACTTCAACTGGTGGTGGACACCAGCGTTGGAGGAAGCCTTGAGGTGGATGAGGTGGTTTGAGAAGAGTTCGATGAGGCAGCAAGGAGCTTCTAGATTCATTTGAGGATGAGGACGAGGAGGCAGCGCTTTGTTCTGACTATTCACAGACACGTGTGTCAGTAAAACCTGGAGCGACTGACTTGTCGGGTGGAGGAAGGAAAGTTTTAAGACGGATAAACTCTCCGTGGAGAACGGCGCAGGAAAGGCTTTTCAAGCAGCAAATATGATAATCAAACATTTTCCGATGCATATGTACTCTTGTGACGAGGTACTGTCCTTCATCGTTTGTACGTAGCAACCACCTGCCGACAGCAACCACCTGAAACACCCTAGCAACTGAAAGGTGACTTCTGCATCGCCCACATGCATTTAAAGTTCAGATGAATTCACGACCACCACCACAAATCCTCTTAGGGAGGAAGCTGGGGTGTGATGGTGTTCAGGTGTGCAATACACCTGACTCTGATACCACAGGGATTGTGTTCTCTTCTTCCTGACCTTTCACCGACCTTAACCGTTAACCATTCCTTTCTGAATATTATTACTAATAATCTATTTTGATGTGTATAATTACTTGTTGGTCAAATGCTACTAGTAAAGATGCAGTAAAGTTTTTTCCAGGCCAGCAGACCCTGAGGAAGGTGTACCAGAGGGCAGTGATGGGGTGTCTCTCCTAGTCCCAGGTATCAATAAGCTGCCACCACTCAAGGTCATCATCATCTTCATCGTCGTTCAGCTCTGTAGAATTTCACCTGAGTCTGCTGTGAAATCAAGTCTTGCAATTATGGTGCAAGAACATGCGGCATGTCGTTGTGCACTGTGCCTGCTCACAATGCCAACGAGGACAGGTAGTCGGGGCTGTGCCTGCCTTAGGTTGTCCCCAGGTTTTGCAGGGGGGGGGGGGCTTACCCGTCATAGGCGAACCAGTCTTCCATACTCGAGCCTTTTGGTTTTGTTTTACGTATCAACAGCAGACTTTAGTAGGATCTGAACTTGCCTGACCTGAGTGGTGCAGGATCAACACTCATGAGACTCAGGATTCTCCCCAGTTGCCTCACTCACCTTCCTCAGGTGAAATATATATTAAAAGGTAAGTATCTGCCCGGAGAAGACTGAGTGACCAACAAGCTAACTAGTCAGGTGGCCTGAGACACCAGCGGCTGACTTCTTAAAAAGGACAAATCGCTGTTCAGTCACATGAGATCATGCAACAAGGTGAAAGGTGCGATGACCTTTGATCTCAAAGATTGTGCACACGCCATGCTGAGTGGCTCAGCCTGTGTCTGTCTTTTGCCACGAGGCATGGGACACCGGCCAGACTCCACTTTGAGGGGTTAGATTAGTTCAGGTTGATTAGTTGAGGTTAGCCTAGGCTAGGTTAAATTGGCTAAAGCTAGGCTAGGAGAAGAAATAAGGGGAGGAGGAGGAAGGAGACCTCTCTCGATTTTCTCCTTCCTCCTCCTCCCCTCGTTCCTCCAGCTGACCCCCCACCCCCACCCCCTTCCTCCCTTTGCAGCTGATTCACCGTCACGCCTCACAGGTAACCCTCCAGTCCCTCATGGTACCACAGAGGATCACTCCAACCTCACATGCCTCCACGAGCTTCCACAGAAACCTGTCAGCAGAGGATCCCGCTCTGCCGACTGGAGAATATGTGACACAGCCGATCGCACTGTCCGGACTGAGCTCTCCAACACTGGGAGAACTGCTGAGGAGCTCCTGCATTGTCAGTCCACATGCTGCGTGATGCCAACCCTTCCCCTTTAGTACAGCTTGTTTATCTTCGCCTCCCTTTCCTCAGGCACGTGGACACGATTTTGTGACCTGAGCGCTTTTTTTGCCCGCGAGTAAACAGACTCGGTCTTTCCTTTTCTGTTTACCTCTCTGTGGGTCTTCGTCTTTCTCGCCCTCCTCTTTTGCTCCCTCTCCTCTACCATTGCCTCATCCCGGTCTAACGCCCTCATGATCCTGAGCAGGCGAATCCTTATGGACTGCTGCTGAATCGTCCTGTGCACCAGCTGCTGCACTGAGTGACCTGATACTAACATAAGAGAAGTTAAGAGTCCTGGGTTTTAATGAAGGTGGTGAAGCTCAAAACATTTTCACATTTTATGTTACTACATAAAGCACATCAGTAAATACCCCAGTCCTCATTTCTTTAAGCTTTTCTTTAAAAAGGCTGGTTGTAAGAAGTGTCTAAATGAGACTACAGAGTCGAACATGAAAACCGATCACACTCTCCATTCCACCTTTACTGACTCGCTGTGTTTGTACAAACTGTTACTGACTTTGTAAGAGGAAAGGCTTTTGTAGAAGAAGTCAGAGCTGAACAAAACTACAAGCTGAAGTTTAGTGGTGACGCTGAAGTCACGTGACCGGGGTGTAGTTGGTTTAGAGCCTAACATTAGCGTTTTACCTTTGAGCGATTGTATTTAGGATTTAAAAAACCTCTCTGAGCCTTAAACAATATGGAAACGAAACCATCTTCAACACGACATGGGGAAACATTTGTTCTTAAACAGTTCGCTTTATGAACTTATCACACTGTATGTGTTTGAATGTAAAGTTCAATCTGCAGAAGAGTAAGTAGCCTCAGTATCAAGCCCCATTCTCACAAGTGTCATGTAATTAACATTAATTAACTTGCTTATTAATTGGCTTTATGTCGAACAGGCATCATAAGATAGACTTTGAAGTGACGGTGTGTGTAGCCTGCAGGAGGCGGAGCGTTGAGTTTCTTACTGTTGAGCGAGATGAACAACTCCGTCTCGTACGTCCGGTCGACGGCTCGGACGACTCGGACGTTCTCTGGCTGTTGATCAGCCACATGTTCAGTCTGGAGAGCCGGCTCATCTTTGGAGTCTCCCATTAATACTTGACATGACTCTGTGCATGATGAACAAACGCTGCAAAAACTGTCACTTAAAAACCCAAAGACTTAAAATACAATACTGTCATTTCAAGTTCACATCAAGTATTAAAAATAAGTTGGAAAACTATTATATCCACAACTGAGTACTGGAGTTACTGGTGCATCAAATGATACTGAACTTGTACTGTTGCCAAATGTAGTTAAAGTAATAACACCAATAATACTCATAATTATAATTATGATAATAATAAAACCAGTATTGGTGTTAATAATCTCACAGTTAGTTCAAAAGAAGATTTTTTAGTAACATGACATGATATTTTTGGTCATCAGCAAACAACATGCATGAAAAACAAAACATTTAAATGAAGTAATTGTAAAATAATTTTATGTAAGAGAAACTGCAGTGTCACAAGTGAAAGGACCAGAAACCGTTCAGTCAATGTGAGTTTTGCTAAAGTAATTTGACTAAATTCAGCCCAGTTTGCACAAATGCAACTGAGGCCACAAGTAAAGCAAAGTTTACAAGTGGAAACCGTGTTGTGCACGTCATTTTACATCTTCTGATTACAGCTTGTTTGCAACGTAACTAATGAAAAAAGTCATTTACTCGACCGATAAACAGAGGGAAAGTAAATGTACTTATTCTTCAACATGACACAGTTCTATTAAACACATAAATTCAAGTTAAAACAGAAACATTTGCTCCCGGCTAAATAATGGTCTTACCTCTCTCCAATGGTTGATGTGGGAATGAGGCCAGGACTGCGCGCACCTGTAGATCTGCACTTGTTCCATTGTGATGTCACAGGCAGCAGAACAGCGCCGGGTTCTAGTTCCGCTGTTCTGTTCTCCTGCAGCGTTCTACTGGTGACACACGTTCCTCTGTACGAAGGTCACGTGTTCGGCCCGAACAGAAGCTGATCTGCAATAAAGCGAATGTGATGTCATCCTGCTGGAATCAGTCTAATTAGCCAATCACAGTCAGTTGGGCAGCAACTGCACTTGTGCGCGTCTGTCAATGTGTGTGTGTGTGCGTCGTGTTAGAAACTGCCAAAGCTAAACCTTCCTGTTTTTTAAAATATTAATCAGTAAAGCTTCAAACAAGAGCACTTCACTAGTTCTCCAACAATTGATCCACAGCATTGCCCACAGGAACCTAAAGCACCCAGGCATTAAAGGAATATTTACCACACTCTAATCAGTATGCAAAATCTACTACAGTTAATAAATATATATTGACTCATAATATAAGTACTGTTCTATTTTGAACCGATTGCATCACCCTCACACAGTGGCCCCCACTCTCATCTATTCTCCATTTGTAAGTGGGTCAGTGTGTAAAAGTAGGTAGCTGGTGGAGAGAGCAGTTACAGTTGCAGCGGTCTGCAGAGGTTTCTTTTTCCACATTCAGCAAAAAATGTTGCAAATTTTTTAGAAATATCATAATAAGGTTAATGAGATTCAAAATCTTCCACTGATTTTACCGGTAGCCTCGCAGGTTATTCAGACTACAGACTACTACAGACAACGAGGGGACAAGGGATAAAATACTCGCATATTTCAAGGTGCAATATGAGAGTCAACAGCTACACTTAAAGGACTTAAAGGTGGGGGACTCATGCACTGTGGTCATGCTTGAAGGTAGCAGACCTTTGGGACCAGAGTCCAGAGTCCATGAGGGTATCACAGAGATTGCGAGGGTTAGATTATGAGTTTGGTCCTGGGGTAGATGTATACCTGTAAACCCTCAGCTTATGGACCGTATTGCAAAAACTTGTAGCAAATTGGATTCAGACCAGTATCACAGTTTGTAAACAGATAATAATGAGAAAATGGAAATCTGTGCAAGGCCCATTATTCCAGGGATGGATCTCAGAACTGGGCAACGTGGCGGCTTTTGAGACAATATCCTGTAGCCTAATAAATGAGGTAGAAAAATATAATAACAAACGGGGAATGATTCTGCGGTTTCACTCCTCTACAGGGGAACCAGTGAACACACCTGTCTGAGCTTTAGGCTGAGTGATCTCTGAGTGCCGGGCTCAAAAAATACACAGGTTATGCTTATATTGATATTTGTTTGTTTGTAAACATACACAGACACTTCTGTAGTGTGCACAGCTCTTCTTTATATATCTATATGGACACTATTTAAAATTGTGTTATTTGGGTTTTTTATTATATGGTTTTGTGTTGTTGAAAATTTGAAATTAAATTAACTTTAAGTCACAAAAAACAAACAGACATATGGACACCAGAGTTTCTGTTGAGGCACACTCACCCAATAACTGTCCTCCTATAACTATGTCACTGTAATCCATAAGTGTCCACGTTATTCAGAGATTTGTAATGTTTTTCTTTGAGTTTCCAAAACATAGTTCTCCTCCAGTTTGGTGAGTAAAACTGTCAGAATATGTTATTATATCATAACTGTGTGTAAAACTATAAAGAATCAGCAGAATCTTACGCCCGTTTTCCCCAAAAATATATTTACAAAAATACTTAAAGTGCAATGCTCCTCTCCTCTTAAATTCCCAATTGTTACTCCCTTTTTCGTCACAGTCTTGTTTGCTTCCACTGTACTTTCATTAAATTACCGGAGGGAAGCGATAAGTATTTTTATTGACATCTGATTCGTTCAATTCATTCTGATTCAAAAAAGTTTTAGTTCAAAATTCATGAAGCCACAGTCTTCAGACGTGTTGCTTTCATCTTTGTAATTTAAAAAGAAAAATGGGAACAGTTTGACGCTGAAGTAATCTGAGAGGACATGCATGAGCTGAGCTACAAAAAAAAAGAAAAAAGAAAAAAGAAAAAAAGAAAACTTAAAAGAGTAAGGCTGTACTTCTCCTACATATGTAGTTTTCATACAGCGAGCACTAGGTGCTGCTACAAGACTGTGATGCTGATGACACAGCAGTGAGCTACAGCTTCCCATTATTTTGCTGCTGTGCTATCTGTGCTGTGCCAAAAGCAGCGTGCCAACGAGACATCCCCGGCTCTCATGAATAATACAAGCAAGATGGCCTTGGCTCCCCGTCACTGTAGTGAAGCCCCTGATCTGTCACACTCACCTGGATATGACACACACTTCTGCTACGGGGAATAAATGCTTGGTTTGTCTAGTCTGACATCCCCCCCCACACACACACACACACACACACACACACACACACACACACACACTGAAAGAGAGTGTGAGAGAGACAAATACACACTTTTTCCAGTGTTGTAAACAAAAGTATTATGCCATCCCTTCTTGCCTGCCGTCCTATCTCCAGCAGAAAGAAAAGGTAAGAAACACACAGACATGCACATACACGCACATTTCCTTTAGAGTGTGAGATGAGGAGGAGCTGTTTGGGTGATGGGAGACAGCGAGGCTGACCGACCTCGCCTCTCGCTCTCTCGAGTGAGCTGGGTGACGTACCGAGGAACACGCAATAATTATGTCCCGCTGTCTGGTTCAGACCTGGAAGAGACATCCTGCAGGTTTCTGACAGTTGACAAACACAAAATTAGAAGTACACCGTAGCAATCTGTGCCAGGTGGAGAATCTGTCAGCAGCTCAGCATCTCACAGCGTGAAGTGGACACAGTAATGACTACAGCAGCAGCAGCGGTTGTTGGAGAAGTAGTAGCTGCTGTAGTGATAGTTGCCTAAAGATACCAGCTGTTGACTGAAAGGTTGCTGGTTTCAGTGCAGGACCAGGAAGTGGAAAAATCAGGGGGGCATAAGGCATTTAAATGACAGACAGCGAGTTGGTTACCATGACAACTTCACATATTCTCCCAACTACAACGGGCCTAATGGAAGATTTCTATCCTGGTGTTTGCATTTAAGTGTTTCCTGGGCCATGTTATGAAAAAACACACTACCTGCTGCTGAGCTCCCGCTTTTCAGCAAAGTACTTAAATCTGTGCCCATCAATATAGTGTACCAACAATGGATCACGTGACTACGGGTCATGAAAAAAGCTCTTTGTTTGTGTTTTATGGTCCACAGCTTTACGCCGGGGAACACTCTGCCTGCGCCGCGTCGCTGAACTGCAGCTCTGTCTCTCTACATCCAGTTTGCAGGTTTCTTTCAGGATTTCTCTTCATTATTAATTCATTTCTGATTTATTTTTGACAGAAAATGTCACTAAAAGTGCCTCTGTCTCCACATGCAGCTGGTAAAATGGTTAAAAAATATATATATACTTATATTTTTCAGATTCAGCCCAGACGTAGACAACTATATCAGAAGGTATCAGTTTTATGTAACGTCGCTGCCATGGTGTGAATACGGCAGCAACGTCCTTTCTCTGTCTATTTCTGCTGCGAGACGCACGTGAAAAATAGGCGAGACGCCGAATCTTGCAGTGCGTCCGTTTTAACCTGTTCACATGGTCGCCGAAACAAAAACAAAGTGTGTTCCTGCCCTCAGTGTTCTGGTTCAACATCAACACCGTCACCGATCTTGCCACGCTCGTTTCCATCCACTCTAAAACCCCACCGCACACGACCTGTCCAGCGCCACGTAACGTTAGCAGCTAGCCGTGGAGCACAGTGGAACATTTAGGAAGGTGAAAGTCTGTTTATTTCCCTCAGAAATGAAAGGAAAACAAAACAAAGCTGAACATTCACCAGCTCTCTAGTGAATGCAACACAACTTCAAAGAAAGCTAGTTTTGCTCTGTGTCTGCTGGATGTGTGAATAAGCACCTGTTTGCTAACATGTGCGTGATATCAGCTTTTAATAAAATCTAATAATGCTTTAATGCTTTAGTTCCACATTGTGTGGAAATTGAAAATTACAAACTGAAGCTGTTGTAGCAGGAAATGACCCCCTCTCCAAAAAAAAGAAGAGGCTGGAAATAAGCTATTATTTCTACCAACAAACACAAACAGAATCATTTAAAAGATGCTATAATCATAAGAAAAAGAAATATACATAAAGAGGCTTTAGAGGAATAGCTGAATATTTTGGGAAATGTTCACTTTCCCTATTTAGATCCCTGTATGTTAGATGATAGCATTTCTGTGCCGCTTCTCTCTCTGTAGCAGCTACAGTCAGAGAGCACAGATTTTATTATAGGGCTCTATAGACGCACGGTGGGACCAAACCTGGCAACCTCACTGTGACAGAACTGCAGGATATCAATACGCCCGGATGCTTTTGCCAAGTAATAAGTGCTGCGCATGCTGTAACTTGCCCTAAAAAAAAAAATCACAAATTGTCATTTTTATATTCTGTTTGTTTATGGATTAAAACCGTTTCTATGTCGACTGTGGCGTTTTTTGAAAACCATTGTCCCTGGACAACAGAAAACAGATGCTACTGAGGAGTTAGGCATTTAATCGTCAGGGAAGCAAAGTGTTGGCCATGTCGCTGCCTCCTGCGATCTGCTTCAAAATGCAAACTGTCTTTGGTAAAGTTGGTTTCTAGTTTGTGAAAAGCAAAGGCGGGAGCCAAACGGAGGATTTTCACAGTGGCATCAGCTACACTTTTCAGTGATTGAGGAGAAGATATGAGATTCCAGCTTCTGTCCCCGCCATGAGAAACTCTGGCTCTTTCTTTATCTCGGCTTGAAAATGTGACAAGGAAGTAAGTAGCTCTCCCACTTTTCTTTTATCCTCAAGCTTCTCGACTTGAGAATGATTTCAGATGTAAGGTCTAGTGTTTTTAGACCACAACAGACGTTGGTATTTCTGCCCAGACCTCCAACAGCTCCCACATATCCACGATTCACCCGAAAGCACCAATTTGTGATTTGTCATGATTTAAATGATGAATAAAGTCATAGAAATGGTGTAGACAGTGATTATGTGATCCGGATGTTTAAAAAAATAAATAAAATCTAACCATAGATATTCTGTTGAACTGTAAATGACAGAAAACCACAAACCTTACAGGGAAAACGGCCCAATCGATTTAAGTTTGGAACAACATGCTACATGCAAATTGAATTAAAGCTGCAATAACAGTTTTTTTTCCACTTGATTTTCCTGAATCCTGCTTTGGATTGTTGTAACTGCTCACCGAACTGTGAGTTTCAGTCAGAGCCTTCGCAATTTTATGAGCCTGTCATCTGACCAAGCAGAGAAAAATAAAATGAGTAAATCCACAAGTGGTGTGTGACCAGGTTTGGCCTGTTTTTTTTTTTTTTTTTTTAATCTCTGATCCCTCATCGCCGAACTGAGCAGGAGCCGTCCCAGTAAATAAACCCAGTAAAACCTTCACAAAAGGAAGGAGACCTTAACCTTTGGAAACCACTTTCAAAGACGCTCAAACAATTTCTAAAGACTGGTTTTACATATTTACTTTGCTTAAGTAATTTAATTTCCCAGTATTATTCCACCCGGCTGGTTTGTTTTAACCTTCCTCACCTTACACATAACTGTAATGAGCGTTCTTCTACCAGAACACCTTTTCACGTCTCTTGCACGGCCGTGCCTCGTCTTATTTTCTTGAATAATGTGCGATTATGTGCATTTAACTTTGTTGTTCCGCACTTTGTAAAAATTTCTTTTCAAAATGACCCATGAAAGTGGGTAATCACTGCTCTATCTGTAAGTGGCTGAGTGCTGACACTCTTAGACGCTGAGGGGATTTATACTGTATATACACACTGTGGCTGTTTCAGTGCACACATCACCTGCTGGACTAACAGTGTGCTGTTTCCAAAAATCAGGTTATCGTTCGTTTAAGTGCCAGATAATCAACATAAATTGTCTATGGTGCAACAGACTGATGTAAAGGTGGAGGATTTGCACATGCTGCTGATACTGAACCATGTATACCTGTAGAACACACTGTATTTACTTGCTGTTCATATGGTTTTTAAAAGTTTAGATTGTTTACACACGATAAAGAGAAACCACTGCGAGCAAAACACTTTACGTTGACAGTTGGAGCTCCATTTAAAGATGTGATGTTTCCCGTGAGTCTGCACACCCCAATATGTCAGGATGCTCTTTTAAATTCAATTATTTATCAGTTTCTATGTTCAGCACAGGGGATAAAATGCACAGATGTTCTTCTTTTTACTATTTCAGGCTTTGTACCTGTCGCCATCTTACTTTTAGCAGCGGGTCGGCCTCAGTCTTAATAAATCAGTATATACAGTATCGTCCATGCTCTTCTTACTGCTAGCTTTCTGAAAACCACTGCGTCTCTGACTCTGTCCGTCCTCTCGCTTTCTCTTTCTCCTCCTGTTGTTGGTGCGTGACTGCAAAGCCATCTACCGCCCCCAGGATCCTGCTCAACTACTACTATCATTATTATTATTATTATTACTACGTTACTTCCCGCTTCTCTTCAAAAGAAGCTTTTTCTTTGACACTGTTGCCAAGTGTTTGCTCATGGTGGGAGTTGTTGTGTCCCTGTAATCACTACTATAAAGAGTACGCTCTAGACCTGCTCTATATATGAAACATGCCCTGAGATAACGATAATGATATATAAATAACAACCGACTTGACTCATTTGGTTTTACATACAGTATTCTGTATCTCTTAGAGTTTTTGGGACACTATACAACATTTAGTGCAGACAGGTTACAAATAAAAAGGTGTGAAGTTTGGCTGTGAAACTCTACTGTCCCTCCTAAATCTCCCATAGACGTTAGTCTGGGTTGAGATGTGGTGACTCTGAAGGACATAATATATGATTCACATCATTTTCATACTAATTCAATGATTCTGCGACAGTAAATAAGTAAATACGTGACATTTATTTATCTATAGCACGATGTTGGATCAGGTGTCCAAGTGTTTCACAATAAAAGACAAATATAAAGTGGAAAATACAGAATAAAAGAAGCATGATTAATAAAACAAACTGAGTCTTAACAGGTGGATCTCGAGCTGCTTTATTTTAGAAAAGGTGTCCACATGGAGAAAGGGCCAAAGTTTAGCTGCATCTTCAAAGGCAAAGTTAGATTCACGCCTGGAGCAAGGAACAACCAACCGCCCCGGATCAGAAGACCTCAGAGAACTAGCTGCAGCACTTCTCTAATGGAGGCAGGTGTTTGACCACGCAGAGCTCTGCAGTCGACCACAGGAGTCTTAAAATAGATTCAGAGCAAAAAACATAAAAAAATAAAATAAAATCAAGACTTCGACCTTCACAAGAACCCGGTCAACGCTTCCCGGATCACTTGTAAACCGTACACGCACGCTTCACTAGGAAAGGTGAGTTTCCTGGTCTCGATGGGATGAAATAAAAGCACCATTAATCCTCTCCATCTCACCTTGAGACATGCTGCCCTGCGGATGGAGGCAGTGTCATTCTTGAAGACACCACTCCCACACCGGACAGCGGTGATCACTCACAATAACTTTGTCTCGATGCTGTGACCCAAGTCGTGCCTTAAATATTTATTTTTTAAAAAACAAACACAGCATACAGTACATATTAAATGTCACATATTTGAGAAAGAGGCATTTGTTGAGAAGTCCCTCACTCGCTGCACTGAGAACGCGGTTTACTTGAAATCGATCCCCTTAATGCTCTGAAATAATGTTTCCGTGTCCCGAAATGAAAACACTATTTCCTGTATCACGCAGCAGCAGATCCAGGCTGAATATGTTTCTGATGTACAATTTAATGCATTTGCTTCCTATATCATTTCCTGTAGCTGTGGATTAAACCCTGCAAAATCAGTTAGCTGCACTCCCCCTCTTTACCACTGACAAATGTTGGCGGTTGTTTTGGTCTCCTGCAGCCACTTTCCATCCAGCCAAACTGTTTGGACTGATTCCCTCAGTTTTGACAGAGGACATAGTTGCATCCCCCTCCCCGGGGTCTCACTCTCATGGTCTTTTGAGACATAAATCCTGGGCAGCTTTTCCATTCATCCCCCAAGCATGTGTCAAGCACCACTTTGTTGCATTTGAATTCTCAGCTTCATTGTGGCAGTCTCCAAATGGGCGCTTGGAGAGTTTCAGTCTGGTGCGAATTTGTTGATTGCGATGCTTTATGACTTCTAAATGTGTCGGATAGCTCGGCGACTTGGAGTGATTTCTTAATGGGAGCTAATCAAAGCAGGGGGAAGCAGGGAGTGGTAGCGACGGAAAGAGACAGATAACAGGAGGTGGGTACATGGGAGAATTACTAAATGGACCTCCTGGGCACAGGCCAAAGGGTCCCCTGGGACTATGTGCCCCCTTGGCCTGTGCCCAGGAGGAAGTCTCTCTTTGAAGATGACCACGAAATGACCACAAAGAGATGAATACTGACTACAAAAATATGCAACATGATTAAATAAAGACACAAAGTTACCACAAAGAGATGTAAAATGACCATAAAGCAAGACCAAACAACCACGAGAAGACACACAACAACCACAAAGAGACACCAAACAACCACAAAGAGATGCAAAACAACCACAAAGACACGCAAGATCAATTATAGAGACACAAATCCACTACAAAGAGATGGAAAACCACCACAAACAGACAAAAAGAAATAGACACAGTAACAACAAAGGGAAGCAAATAACTACAAAGAAACGCAAAATGACTACAAAAGGACTCGAATCACAAATCGACTACAAAACAGACACAAAGAGACGCAAAACAACTACAAAGATTTAATAGTCTACAATTCACATAAAGGAAAGTCTGAGCATTTTATCTTTCTTTTAATCTGATTTTTTTATATTATTCATCATTTTCCTCCTCCTGATCCAGGCTCTAGCAATATATGCAGAAATAGAAAAATACATCAAAAAGGTGTATCAGACACAGCTCCATCCTCAGTTCTAATCATGATCTTTTTTTGAACAATCTTTGTCACAAATCATGATGTAAAGGACAGAAGAGAATAAAAATGAATTTCTTTTGCCTCCGACTCGTTCAGCTTCAAAAGCACGTCTGCATCTGTGCGCAGAGTGATCTCTTACTTTCAGGCAAATTGTATCTGCAGAGTTGAAACTTTTTTTCCTTTGCTTGCCTGGAAAGTCTGTGTCCTATTTCTATAGGATGAGGATTTATCACTTCCACATTAGCTGGAAATGAAAGGAGAGCCTCTGATCTTCATGCAGGGAAAATAATAATAATAAAAAAAAATAAAAAAAGACTTTCTTTTTTCTTTTTCTTTTTTTTTCCTTTCCTCAGTCGACACTAGATGTCCCCATGAGCCTTTGATAAAAAAAAAAAAAATGAAATCCAGCCCAAGCTCTTGGCATTTCACTCAGCCTGTGCAGTGTGTAGATGATCATAAACATGTATTTTATTATGCCCTTTCATTCAAGAGCAAATAATGTGGATGCAAATGAAGAGATTACACAGAGATTATGCAGAGAAGCAGCGGCGCAGACATGGCTAATGGGAGGTAAAATACTGAACATCCCCGCTTAAACACAGGACGCCATGTAGCATCGCAATGTGATTGTAGATCCCAGTGGCCTGTAGACAAAGTATCAGCTCTGAAAACAAAACCCTGTGTATTGTGGGCCAGGTGATCTAAACAGAGAGGATTAGATAGCGAGGCTTGTGGGCTGTAACGTCTCAGATCTCACAGCAGCTCGCCCTAAAGTGGATTATGAAACTGATATTGGTGTCAGAAGTTTACTGGAGGGCGAGAGATGGGTGGAAAAGAGGAGCTGGGGTAATCTGTTGGTAGACAGAGGAGGAGACGGCGGCGGCTGATGTAGGATAAAAGTATAGCTTGCCTCCAGTAAGACTTAAGATCAGTGTGGAGAGGCAATAAAGTGATAGTTTGATACTGTAGTGGGTGGTGGGAGGGGGAGCTGCAAGAAGAGGTTTCGCAGGAGGGTGAAGCTGTGATTAGAGAGTGGAGGTAAAATCCCAGGGAATCACCAGCGTCTGTGCAGGTGCTTATTGAAGTCTTACTTTCATGGTGTGAGGAAACAATCAAAATGGAGTTGGGGAAGAATCCAGAACGGGATTGATACTGATCTGATCTGTTCCCTGTACTTCAGGCTTAAAGATGGAAACGGACTGATAAGTAGAGTGTATTGTAAAAGTGGCAGCAGCTGTTCTCCTCTTGTCTACACCTTGAAATGAAAGCAAAAAAAAAGAAATCATACCAGTGTCTGTTATTCTATTTCACCTAAATCTTCTGATCATCTCGTTTAGGGAAGTCACACAGGGAAACCAGCTTTGATCGGCATTTGTTTTATTCATTTGTATTTCGACTGATGAGGCTCATTTAATTGATAATGATTAAGTGATGGGGGGGAGACAAAAAAAAGCTTGCTTTAATTAAAGTTTGTTCATAGATAAACCAAAAACATTTGAGTGATTTTACACGTCTGTGGTAAAGGAGCCATTGAGACTTATTTTCTATAGTGTTCAGAGGAGATACAGAATAATTTGGAATAATTTGTGATGCTAAAAACTAAGTTTTCTGAGGCATAGTTCACAGCCAGACACTGTATGTTGTAAAATATTCCAAGAAAGAAATGTCACCTTACTTCCACACCTCTGGAAAGCAAAAGCGTGACATTTCTGTGTGCAATGTTTTCCAAACCCTTAGCGGGAAAGCATCTTACCCCCTGCTGCAAAGACATTCAGCATTTTTAACAATACTGAAGGAACTACAACAAGACAAGAAAAATAAACAGCAAAGCAAAGGAAAGCAAAGCAAAAACTTATCTTGCAAATGTTATTTGACTGATAAAACAAGATTTTATATTTATTTTGATGTTCTGCTCAGAGACAGACGCAGTGAAAAAAGATAACACCCTGGATTCTGACTGAGGTTTGACATTTACTGCCAAATATCACCTGAAATCAACTTTGATGATTCAGGTGTGGCGCATACTGCAGTTTCTGACGTCTCTTTTGTGAAGCTGAAACTCTGAGACGCTGCGTTAATGTTTGTTAGAGATTCAGTGACAGTAAATGCATACAGAACAAGCCTCCGAATCCAAAACCTCCTCCAGGTTAAATAAGAAAATGTGTTGTTTGCCCCAAACAGAAACGTTTTCTCATGCGACACCTCGATGTTGCAAATCACTGCTGGAAATTAAATATGGTTGAGGTTTGATTAGGTTTAAATACAAAACCTTCGTGCTTTGAGTTAAAATATGCACTTTACTAAGATTAGAGGAGCTTTGTCACCGTGGTTACAATAGGAAAGGCATGGTTAAGTTTCAGGGACCGTCGCGGTCAGGTTTTAAAAGCTTTGACTGAATGTCGACAGGGGAAACGAACAAGCTTGATGGTGTTTGAGAGTCCGTGTTACACAGTAGTGTTCGGTGGAAAAACTCCACCACACACTGAAACATCTGCACCACACGTGGACAGACGGGCTGGGACTGGTTTGGTAGTTCCTGGGTTGAAACCGGTGGACGGCAAAGTAGGAGAGGGAGGAAACACAAACATGTTAATCGAAGAAAAACTGCCAAAATACACGTATCTGTGTGGCGCTTTCTCATGGCTTGGTCTCATTTTTCCATTGACCCATCCAATCGCCTCCACTCTCCTCGCTACGCAGATTTTATCGCTACATATCAATGTTACCTGACTTCCTGGTTTGCTCCCATCACTATGTCCACTGCAGCTAAAAGGCTTTGTCATTTAAACATAACCATCTGTCAACTATAGAAGAAAAAGAACAATAATTGTAGACAGACTTTACATGACTGTGTTCAGTGTGATAGGCAGCAGCAGGCAACTGTTTTCAGCAAGTGTTATATACCCACAATGCACTGCATGGGCTCTGCCAAACGTCAGACAGACACAGTTAGCAAACAGCTGGTGAACACAGAGCGACATTTAACTGCTACAGATTGAGATTCCTCCCTCACAAGTTGGTGGAGACCAAAAACAGAGCTGAAAGATGAGATCAGTCAGGTGGTGAGTCCAGATAGACACTAATGTTGATCCGTGTGTCGCTGGATGTGGAAATAGGCAGCTGTTGGACACTACAACATGTTCACCACAGCAAATTTATAAGTTGACATTATGTGTATTTGATGAGTTAAGCGGTAAAACTATTTATGATTAATAAAAAATGTTGATGGGTGTAGCAATAACAAAGGTAACAGCTTATTCTGAAAATAACTGGCATTAATTAACTGTGTTCTGCTGTACTAACTGTGAAAAGTATGAAGTCTGTGAGAACTTCATGATTAAAGATACTGTGTTTACACTGTAAATCTCCCCTGTCAAACGGACTAAGAATAGGAATTACAGCATCATTATTAAACTTTTCACTCTTAACTGAAACGCAGCCGGAGCCAAATCCCGAAATCTGAACATGACAAACAAGCCAGCATTCAGACCTGGTCATTCACACCATCTCCCCAGTTTAAAAGACCCATTTCGGGTCGTTAATTACAGTGTAAAAGGCCAAAGTCTCGTCAAACGTCCTCTGGGAAATTTTAATTCATGTCATATGTTTGTCAAATGAATTGTGCAGCAGCTTCAGCAGGTTTGCGTTTCAGTGAAATCATTTAATCATCACGGTTTCTCGTTGTGAAGGTGACCCAGCCCGAGGGCAGCAAAATGAAACATACATGATACGGCGCAGAGGAAACTGACGGACAACTAGAGGAACGTGGAGAGTTCTGACTGGCAGAAATACATTTTTAAACATGTTTAGACATTTAAAGAATATTGTTGTCTGTCAGTGTGAAAGTGGATGTGAGTCTAACACTGTCAGTCATTTCGTTTGTACTGAAAGAGCAGCTCGTAGTGCTGGTAGGCATTTTGAATCTTGACTTTTTTTATTATCATATTTTTTATTTTTTCTTGGCTTGGCACAACTCTACACAATTCATAGTACAAAATAGACTGGTTGTACTGGATATTTAATAATATTTGGGATATTATACATGTGAAAATCATAGAAATAAAAAGTCCAATAACTTTTCAATGAATAAAAATAATAGTAATATAAGAAGAAAATACTTTACAAAATGCTCCAGAATAAGAACAATAAAAGTTACAATCCAAGAAATACACTATAAATCAAGATGAAACAATATACATGTTATAATAATTTGAATATCTGGACTTATACATATACTTTTGTGTCCTTTGCACTCAGTTCTTTGTTAAAGGTTTGTTATTCGATCTGTCAGGAAACCACCAGTGGTCTCTGGACTGGGAAGAAGGAGCATCTGCCCCAGAACTGCAGGGGGTCCAGAAAGATCCAAGGTTACAGCATGTTACCTGTCCTGTGCCAATTTAATGGAAAATTTGGAACCATGCACCACTAAAGCACAATATCAACAGGTGTTAAGGTGGTGGGAGGGGCTCTGAGTCATAATCAGATTTTAAAAACTTTTACAGTTTTGTTGTTTGTATGTTACAAACTCCTAATTAAATCTTTTTTCCCAGCAGAGAGAAATTGCACATTTATATTCTGTCTGAGCTGCATGTCGGATACACACCCACACTTCCAATGTCAGATTTTTTTTTGGGGGGGGGGGGGGGGGGGGCTGTGTCTACCATTTTCTGTAACTTTCCAAAACCGACGATCCAACATTCACACCCACTTCACGCCATGAATGGCCAGCCGAGCGGAAGTGTGAGGAGCCAGGTACAGCATTTCTATCTCTCTCTCTCTCTCTCTCTCTCTCCAGCTCTTTTTTTTCCATGTGAAAAATAAAGTGCAAAATCCTGAATGTCTTCTGTAAATGTGCTCTGTTTTTAAACAATGTCACGTCTCCCCCATCTGCAGCGCGGCCTTCTTTTCAGGGAAGTGTCCAGAAACAGCCAGGAGTGAGTGTGAGGAAACATCATCACAGGATGAAGAGACATCAGCATTGAGGTTAGAAGGGGTGTGTCTTACTTACATGAAACTTTCACCGAGAGAGGACTGTGAATTTCTGGTGTCAAAAGGAGCTATTTTTAAGTTTTGTTATTGCTACATAGCTAACGTTAGCATTAACAGCTGTTTACTGACCAGTCTAGGAGAAACGTTCCCAGTTCAGCATCAAACTCCAGCCGTGGAAAGCAACGCCAATGTTAACTCTTGTCTCCATCACTTCTTTTGTTGTACTGACACCGTAGCCTCCTGCCAATCTGCCCTGCAGTCATATTTTAACCTCTTGTCTTGTAAACGCAACAATGGCCAAAGCTCTTGTCAGGAGGCAATCACCACCGCCCACTCCCAGCAAGAAACAACATTCGGCGGCAGAGAAAAATATAGCCCCTTTAAAAATGTCAAATTGTTGCCAAGAAACCTCCTCAGAGAGGCGAGAAACATCATCAACACGGCCTCTACTTTCTGCTGTCCCACGCTAAAGTGAAATCCAGACAGGACACAACTCTCAATTCAGGTCGTCATTTCGTTGCTTCTTATCAGAGATTCATCTGCTGCAAAAGATGACCCCCCCCCCCCCCCTCCTCTGCAGCGAAAGGAAAAAGTACATCCAGGCTGTAGAGCAGGAGCTGCCATGTTCGCTTGTTTTGCATAATGAGATCTGATCACAATATGGACAGAATGCAGGCATGAATATAAATCATAGATGTAAGTGAAGCAGCGTGATTGGATTGTTCATTAGCCACAGAGCACATCCACATATATTGCACAGTGAGATGAAAATCAGGTCTTAAGGTTATGGGGGGTAATCCGGTGTCAGATACAATGATACACCCAAGTTAATTACAGAAACTCAATTAGAAAAAGAATAAGAAAAGAAGAAGAAGAAGAAGAAGAAAAAAAAAAGAATATAAGAGCCTTATATATGACCCAAAAATGCTACAGGTGGTCCTGGTTCAGCTGAGGAGGATTTGGCCTCTGCTCCTGCTTTTTTGAATGTAGTCTACACCAGGAAAGATTTAAACATTGTTTTTATCTGTTGATCATTTTTGGCACCATGCTGGCAGCATTTCGTACACTGTATGATTACGTTGCCTTGTGCTGTGGAAGTGTAAATCTTGTTGCAATTTAATATCAGTACAATCATAGAGGCACTTTAATCAAAGTGCATATTTTACATCCACATTATCATGTCTGTCCATATGTGAGATTTCTGTCCATCTCGCTGGTTTCTTCTTCGTGCAGGAGGAAGCTCTCAGAGAGGATGTTTCATCTCTTCCTGTCAGCGCTTGGTACTGATCCAAATCTGCTTCTTCACTTCAACTCCAATTATCTCCTCCTCTGGTGCACTGTTTACATTTACTCAAGCACTGTACTTATGTACAATTTTCAGGTAATTTGCTTTACTTGAGTACGTCCATTTGATGCTACTTTATATTTTCTTCTTCTTCTGTGTTTTATTTGAAGTGTTGATCCATGAGAAGATATATTTGTGGTTTTAAGAACCAAAAACTATCTCAGTGTAGTTTTACATCTCCTCTCTCGGGCTTCTCTCTGCAGCTCTAGTGACAATAGGTCGGTAAGCCAATCAGAAGAGAGGAGGCTCTGAGCCTCTCTTCTGATTGGCTGACTGTTTTCTGAGTGATCCAATAAAAATATAGCAGAGTTCAGGTAAAAACACTCAGAGAAACCAAATCCTGCGAGGTTTGGATGGTGGGTGCAGGTGGGCGGGGCTTGGTGACTGCTTTGTTGTGACATCATAAAGTTCCAGAAGTCCTGACGGCTGGTTTTAAGGCACAGTTTCTGGTGTGTGTGTGAATACAGGCTGTGTGCATTTCTCTGTGGACTGAGGCTTTGATACTTTCACAGTATTAATATAGAACCGAGACCTGATCTATAATCACACTACACATGGACAGAGACCTTCAGACTATATGGGACCTTTAAAAGGGACATTTTCCCTCTAAACATTTCTGATTGTTTCACAACTGTTGGCTTTTACTTGGAGTTTTTACTCATACTTTTACTGAAGTAAAGGATTTGAAAACTTGCACCACCGCTTTCTGGTATGACTTTCCTCAATAACATTTCTACGTAATGCTAAAATGTAGCTTCGGTGCAAAATAAATGTTCTCTTTACTTCATTCGATTTAACAGCTTGCTTTGTTTTACCATCCTTAATCATCCTGACAGTTCCTCTTTGACAAGTGTGCAACAATCTGGACCACCTGTCACGTTGTTGTTTTGCATCCATTTGTTTGAATCCATATTTATTATCATATTTTCTGCTGTATGTGTTGCTTTTAGAGACTTGCTGCATTTACACTTTGTTGTTAATTGGCCTAATGCTATAATATATTATAACCTCTCTCCGAGGTTGTTTGGCTGGCATCTTGGGTGCATTTACTTGTGGATTTTATGGTATTATGCTCTTTATAAACAGTCTATGTTCTAGCCAAACAAAATCCACTCACTAGGGACATATAATTATGCCAAACGTTAAAGGGATCTGTGAGACTGCGTTGGTGTGTATCCACTTAGCCTGAAAATGTCTATTATGTGTCTCCTGTGGTTGTATAGATATAATTAAATATGTGACTACTTTTGTTTTTAAGATTTTTCGTTCCATTTATAGACAATGCTTGTCCAGTCACAGTCGTACCACTTACAGAAATGATTTTGAAATTTAAGTTTGAGTAAACTCGTGTTGCCAGAAGATAAAACGGCACTGAAATACAGCAATCAAAGTTCGTTAAAGTTTTTCTTCCATGTCTCTTCCTGACAGTGATCTCATTCCTAGACCTGCTTTAAATCTGGACTGTGTCTCTTCATGTCAGAGAAGTGTTTCATGTTTTTGTTCCTGCTGAGTCAGATTTCATTCCACATCCTTTGGGAAACAATGCTTAACTAAGAAACACTTCAAAAGGCTACTAAACTTGGTTGTATTATCTATAAAAGGTTTTGATCAGTGGTGATCTACTTTTTGGTCTGGATCCTTTGGGGGAAAATGTTTGGCTGCAGCAGTAAGTTCTGATGTTCAAGCACCACTTTCAAAATGTTTTTGAAATGATAAGGATGTCCAAAGTCATAAAACAGGCACAAATAATCATCTTAATTACTAAGTGGCATGCTTCTTTCCCTTTATTGTGCTATCTTTCTAATTAGAATAAATATTCAATTTTCAATCTGTTGAGCACAGATTCATTTTTACATGAATTGGGGACTGACGCCTTTGGCAGGACGCAACTGGCCACGGATAAAAGTCAAGGTGGCCTGGAACCAGCATGGTGGCACGTCCGACTTGGGAGGTTTGTTTGGGTTTCTGGCCTCTGATTTTAGAGCAATGTTTGGACTCTGACCTCCAGCCAGACAAAAGCTCTCAATCAAAGTGCCGCACTGCCGACTGCTGCATTATGAATGTACCAGCAGAGTATTCCATTAGGAATGACTCAGCAAAGACATCAACTCGTTTTCAAAGTATCACTCTATGCATAAATGACTAGAGCAAAACAGCCATGAGTGGGGCCTGCTGAAAGCATCGAGGAGCACAGACACACATCAGACGGCACACCAACAAAACAGAAAGCTGAGTGTAGATGTTGAGAATTAGCTGAACAATCTTTAGACTGTCACTCATCGTCATACATGTACATACGTCTCACTGTCAAGATGTTCTTTTTTAATACAATCGTCACCGAGACACATTCCTCTACATTACAGTGTGACTCGCTGGAGCCAAATTTAATAGTAACAGTAGCTGTCACGATATCGAGGCCAAAAGGGGAATTCACGAGAACGATATTATCGCTGTTTATTGAGTGTTTTGTCTCTTTTTTGACAAAGGAATTACAATCAAATACGAGCACAGCTGTACAGAAGCGTAGAGTAAAAGAACAATTACACTTAATGGATAGTGAAAAGGCAACGAGATGAACCGATTAACAAAAGATCCACAAAGCCGAACATCTGCCACCATGATATTTTCACGTGTGTTATTAACACAGTATCAATATTTCATTTTGTAAATATCTCGGTCAATACTGGAATATCCCGACACGCCTAAGTAACAGTGTTTGTATTTAGCCAGCATGTAGTACATACAAACATTTAATGTGCCAGTTAAAACATTTATATTCAGACAGGCTTTTGGTGAATCCCTCCCCTCTTTGCTTATTTTATTGCTTTTATTGTCATATTTTATCTGTGAAAGGTGTTATATAAATAAAATTTACTTATTTAAAATGATTCATTATGTAATATTTCAATAATTACGCTGATCAATTGATTAAGTGTATGGTGGGCATGAGGATTGAAAACAGCACGTTGCAGGTATCAATGAAAAGATGATCAAATGAGTTTCTGATGTCAGTCATAGCACTGTGGCTTATAACACAGTGAGAGGTCCGTCACGTTCCTCTGAGCTGGAGAGAAGAACCACTCAACAACAACAACAACAACAACAACAACAACAACAACAACAACAACAACAACAGGATCTGCTGGGAGGGGACCTGGGGAGACGACTGAAGTTCCCTGCTCACATCGCTCCACCAAGCAGTCTGATGCTGACCCTCTATGGAGGGACATCACTGAGGATGAGGATGCAACCTGGCGCATCTGAGAGATCTATTTTGCAACCAGGCAGGAACTCACAAGTCTGCATAGTTATCAAAGCAGCAGTCAGTTTGTTCTCTGCTTTCAATGGCAAGATAAACTACACGTTTACGTCCTTCTGCTCTCACATATTTAACTGGTCCATGAATTGTTTTGTGATAAAAGTCCAGCCAGGGGCTTTTTGTCAGAGCTGTGTTTGTTGGGAGCCCCACTGTGCCACTGCAGAGGTTTCCATGAAATCAACAAAGAAGCTGCATTTATTTGAAAATGCTAATGTCTGGGCGACGTGGCCTTAGATATGCGACTTGAAACTGTGTAAAATTGCCCATCGGAGCAGAAGGTGTCGGCTTCAAACAGCTTGTTTTGTCCGACAAACACTCCACAACCCAAAAAGTATTCAGCTCAAAGTGACATAAAACTGAGAGGAGCAGCAGATCTGCACATTTGTGAAGCTGAAACCAGCAAATATTTATCGAAAACTAAATTCTATGAACCAGTCTGTTGAATGATTAATCATTCCAGCACTAATTAAATCAGCATTTTCCTTCAACATCTTCGGATCTGCTTTCCAGGCTCCCTCTGCTACGATTCTGTAAAACACTGACTTAAGAAAGCCTCTCCATGGCTCATTCTAATGAGTCTGTAACAATAGACATCTCTTTTTTATTTTTTTCCCAACACTGAAAATCTCAAGTCAAAAACAGAGCTCTGAAAGTATTTCTTTCTTTTTGTAGGTTTTTCAGAGTGAATGCAGGGTTTGATTGTTCTGCACAACTGCTGCATTAATTCAGAGGTCAAAAGGAAAAGCCTCTGCAAGGGAAGATGGATCCAAACTAAAGTCACTCTCTTGAAGCAGAGTGGAAAGTGGGAGCCATATGTTTAGTCCTAATGCAGCAGTCGCAGTGAATGTACACCCAGTTGACATCGCAATCTGGAGCCGCGCACGCCACCGTGTAGTTTAACGGATAATGGGATGTGAAACTGGTCACATTTCACATCTGTGTGAGCGCGCTCCTGCTGACGCTCCCTATACAATGTGTCACAATCCATTACAGTCTCCACCACACAGACATACACACTATTCTCAATGCCATTCCTTTGTGTAGATGCGCACACACACACACACACTTATACATGTAAATTGCTGAATTCACTCACACACACACACACACATACAGAAATGTTCTTTCTTCCACTCTGCTGTGTGCATACAGCCTCTTTCAAACTCAGACACACACCCACAAACCATTTTACTCTCCACCATACCACAAGAGAAACTCGGACACGCACACACACACACACACACACACACACACACACACACACACACACACACACACACACACACACACACACACAATGAATTCCCAGCTTGAATAACAAAGCAATACAACATGCAATATTTCACCCATGGAGACAATCTCTTCCCCTTCTTCCTTATTTAACATGCAGGGCATTAATTGTGCGCATGATAAATTACAGCCATCTCTGCAGCACCCGTGTGACATATACACACGGGTTGTTTATAAGCACAGATGTGGCAACATAATCTCTGGATTCGCGGGGAGAATGTCAAGGGAGCGCTCTCTCTTATTCGCCTTAATGAATCATGCTATAACTTCATTTTCCAGGAGCGACAACACATTTGGCATATGTGCTGAATGAGCGTCAGCGTGTACATCATGTTTGATTATGGTGATGTGGCTCTGGCAGTATATATTTACACATGCGGGATGGAGCTCATGACTTGTTTTCAGGATTTACACGAAAACATGTTTGATATTTAACTATATCTCTTGTGCTCAGCCTCCATTATCCTGGTTTCTCCACACTGTATGTGTCAGAGATTACTTGTCATTTGAACAACGTGGGCGGCAGGGAGATTAATTTTGCTGTATGTTTGTTTTTGTTTTTTTTTCCTTCTACTTGGATGCAGGAAATGGGATAAATGCAGAGGAAGAGGATCATCAGGTGAAGCTTATTTGTGGCACAGGAGGCCAGGAGGAAGCGTATGTGAACCATCTGAAGGCTTGTGTCATCTAAGGAAACTGGCCTCACCAGAAAACAACAGCATTAGTCACATATTTAAATGCTAAATACTAAAACAAACCAATGTTTACATTTTCCTTAAAAAAAAAAAACTCTTCTATTCTTCTCTCCCACAAGTGAGTGTGGAGGGACTAAGACATTGTCATAGAAAAGAGACGATGCTTTCCATCCTCTCTCCTCCTGACATGTTTGTTTCTTTAGACCACCATCTTTCCCTAACTTTAACCAAGAGGCTTTAGTTGCCTAAACTTCACAAAAACATTCATATGTGTCACTTATCTTGTATCTTGTATTTTTGTATTTCAGAAGGCGCTGAAGGATAAAAAAACCTACTTTGCTGTTTAGTAAAGAGGACTTGTTGCACCCCAGCTTACCTGGCGGACCAGATGGCAGCCGAAAGAAGGGGAGAGACAGGAGAGGTATCTGCACATGATTGAACTGGGAGAATGGTGGGTATGAAAGGAGTGACGAGAGAATGAATGGATGTGTAGACAGTGATTTTGAGGGGCGGGCGGTGGGGTGGGGGGGCGGTGGGGGGTGGGGGGGGATGGATAAAGGAAGGGAGAAAAGTGTGACTTTTGAAAGGTGAGACAAATAGGAGAGGCTGGGTTACTCAGTCATAGAGTGTGACAAAATTTGACAGTCGGTTGCTTTTCCCAGAGCTTTGACCCCCCCCCACCACCACCACACACACACACACACTTTCTCGGTGAGATGGCGTTTGCTCACTTTCATGCTTAGATCATGCAACTAAAAACCAGACAGAGACACTGGTGTGTGCGTGTTTTGGGCGGCCCAGAATCCCTCAGGATTACATCCATGTTGGAGTGTGAAGTGCAAAACTCACATGTGCCCGTTATTTTTAGTTTATCTATTTATGTAATAGAAACAATGCAAATTAACAGTTTCAAAACAGGGCATGAAATCAATGTGTCGCACAAAGAGTTTATAGCTACTGGTAAGCTATGTAGTGATGTCATAATCAACAGTTTAGTTACACAACCTTAACCAAGGACACTTTCTCTGTCCTGAACTATTCCACAGTTGCTATGTGCAGATATCGTAGAAAATGAGAATTTTAAAAACGATGACAATGAAAATAATCTGTGTTTTTGCAGGATTGTTCAACATGGACATTCTTGCTGCGCTCATGTCTGTAACCAGCTGTCATGAACTGAGCACCAGGTTTGTACACCTCGTCTATGTTTACCAATAATACAGTCACAGACTTGTCTTTGGTTCAGTAGAGAGTCGCTGTTATCAGATTATTGATTCACTGAACACTCGACTCACTTTATTGACTCACTGGACACTGATGAGTCCATGAGCTGCACAGTTCAAATTGTGGCAAGAATACTTTAGAAATCTTCTCTTGCCTGAAAAGAAAAAAGCCGTGAGGTGCGTAGAGGAGCAGACAGTTAAACGTCTGACGCTGTCACTGTTTGCAGTATAACATATTTATTGCAGCGTTTTGGAACAAAGGCCTTATCTATCCCCAAACTGTTGCAGTCATTTCATTTCACTGCAGGTTAACTGTCAGAGTGACGATGACATATTCTCAACATCTTATCTCCCGCTTCTTAAGTGCATTATAAAAATAAGTGAATAAACTTTATAGAGTGATTAACATACCTCAGCAATAATTTGTTAATTATGTTCAGCTATCCTTCTACTCTAAGAGCGATCATTATATTTTCTGTGATTTTCTTTTTTCCGAGTAGCTGAACCACCCCTGCACTGGAACAGATTTTGCAGCGGGACAACTCAGAAAATGTCTTATTCCCTGGGCAGTGGAGTATATACTGAACTAGGGATTGGTTTGAGACACAGCCAAGGTTTCTGTTGGTGGTGTTTCTCTCTTTGTCTGTTCGGTCATGGTGACTAATGCTGGAAATCTGCACGGTCCCTCCTCTCTCTGTCTGTTCCTGCTGCTCTGAAGCTGAACATGCACCAGTTGATTTTTGTGTGAGAAAGACCAAGGCAGACACAAGATGCTTAAAACTGCAGATGCGGGAACATTTTTATGAAGTGGCTAAAGGTTAAGTCACTGTTGTGTTACAGCAGCCTGCGAGAGAGACTGGAGAAATTTACAGTGTATATAAAAGCGACGTGAATAACTATTTGCAAGTAGATAATGTGCATTGAACATCTTGCAGAATCAGTTACAGCGCAGTGCGAAAAGTAGACTGGATTATACAAAAGAGCAGGACAACATATATAAATAGTGTAGTGGCATACATTCTTAACAGAATTATAAAACACCACGAGCAGCCGCCAGTACAGGGCGAAATCTAAGGGTCTGACATCTTGAAGTGTAAATAGAGAAAAAGAAATTGATATAAATAGAAACTAAGCCAAACAATAGGCTATACAAAAATAAAAACATGAATAAGTGATAAAATGGAAAAATAACTATTTGCACAGAGGACAAACTCAGCTCTTGGTGCCATGTAAATGTTGCACACATCCATGTAACAGGAATATTATCAACCTGATTCAACTTATATGAAGCTCTTAAAATATTAAGGGGACTAATACAACTAGCCAAAATCAAAGACCTGTGTGTGCAATTATAGTATGTACAAGTAGGCTACACAGCCTGTAGCTATAGAAACAGTTGGGTTAATTATTAACGACCTCCCTGTTCAGGAAAAGGCTTTGTTTGTTGTGTTATTTAGGTGCAACTGAAGCGTATTTTCTGTTCTATTGCTCATTATATCATTATTTACTTGGTTATATTTCTTAGTAAAATGTCACTTGTCTGTGTCGACTTCTTGTGGTTGGATGATTCTGAAAAACTTGAGTTTCTTTTTTATGGAAGAGAATCTTTTTTTGTGTCAGATTTTATTTGTAAAGCCTGAGAGACGAGACACAGTTCTTTGTTAGTAATGTCATGTTAAATTCAAGAAACTGAGCTCTTTTCTGACAAATGTTCAGGTGGTTTTGTTACTGCGGTGGTGCTGGAGCACCAAGTACATCCTCTCAACTTTGGGATACTTGTAGCTTTATAACAGTCACTCCGCTGTTGATAAAATGTTTGCTGAGCTTTGATGACACTTCACATTTTGTGATACAGTCACTAGTTACTTCACAAATCATCATTGTTGATATAAAAAGATAAGATTATCTTATATAATATAATATAACATGCATTGTTATAGATGTAAAACATGTAAAAAGGAGCTCCACTTTGACCAGCTATGACATTAAACTGCTGGTTACATTGAAATGCATCAGTAATAACAATCAAATATTACCCTGAAATGAACCGTTATTTTATACATTTACTTAAGTAAACTTTGAATTCAAGGCTTTTACTTATGAAACACATGCACATTGCAGTGTCGCTACTTAACGACTCAAACGTCTGAACATCACCACAGATTTTTGGTGTCTTATAAGTCTGTGTGGGCTGACACACAAACTACTACTACTACCACTATTACTACAACTACTACTACCAGTGATGGAAGAAGTACTAAGATCTTTTACTGAACTAAAAGTAGTAATGTATTTTTTTGCAGAATGGCCCCTTTCAGAGTGTATATTATATATATATTGTATAATTGTGTATATCATTGTGATTGGAGATGTTTTGACGCTCTTCCTGGTCGACATGGAGCTGATTTTGACCCTTTAGTAGATACCTACTGTTTGGTAGCTTTATCTGTAACAACATATCATATTTTATAAACTGATCACAGACTGCATGTTTGCATGTGAAGTCTGAATATTTAACCAGCTGTCAGATAAATGTAGTGGAGTAAAAATGTTCAGTATTTCCCAAGTACTCAAGTAAAAATGTAGTTAAATGCAGTATTTGAGTAACTATTAGGCCTACTGTTATTAATAACATCACCAAAAAAGTAATAATAAAACATTTTCTTTCAACCATTCCCTATTACCGAATTGATTACTCTTCTAATTAGATACTGATTTCCCCTTTAGAGGCAGATCAATAAGGTCTGTAAAATAAGGAGAAAGAGAGAGGAAAAAAAAAAAACCAAACGAATAAAAAGCGATCATTCCTCCCACATGACGATCACCTGGAGGTCAAACAGCAACGCTACAGTGTGGTGATGTAGTGCAGAATAAAACGGTGGATACAGCACCTTTTTATTCACCACTCCATCACTGGAGTACACGTGTGTATGTGTGTATGTGTGTGTGTATATATATATATATATATATGCACACAAGGCTTGTGTGTGTGTGAGAGTGGGGCAGCCATAAAGAAAGCCAACTCTCTCTCTTCCCCTCTCTTTCCTTTTCATCCGCCGTCTTAGTCAAGGACAGTTTCGTTTGGCACGGAGCGAACGAACCGCTCCACATCCCGTCTGTCAGTCTGTCCTCGTTTTTTGGTTGCTTATACTGCCTACTACGGGATATTCGTGATTGGTTCATCCCTCCCTCTCCTCCCTCCCTCCCGCGTGATTGTATGTAAATCCGGTCGGGACTGAGCCAGTAGGTGAGGTTGGGGCTGGTGGCTCCTGCCTCGGTGGCGCACACGAGACCGGAGAGCGGCCGAGGTGAGATCGCTGCGCCGTCGGAGCTGTCCACTCTGCCGTGGTGCTGAACTCCACGTCCCCTTTGCTCTTCTTCTTCCTCCTCTCTGCGGCTCTACTGTACATTGATTATATTTTGGGAAAGGATTAACAACCTCCCTTTTGGCTGTTTTTAGATACAAACTTCTCCCGCGGACATCTCTCTCTCTCTCTGCACATCGGAAATTACACTACACCAGCCGTGGATTTGACCGGAGCTGGAGATTGTCGTTAATAGTAGTTTGTTGAGAAGTGTTGCGTCCTTTTGTTCAGCGCTAATCACGCTTGGATTATCCTCCTGGATGATTTACGTCTGGACACACAGGTAAAAAAAATGTGATTCTCCTATGTGCTTGTGTGTTTTGTTCTTCGTGGACTGATTGTTTCACCCCATCCGAACCAGAGCTCCATCCATGGGAAGTCCCCCTTTCTGTCTGACTCGCTATCAGACACCGAGTTTAACCCTCATCAGCAGCGAGGCGCCTCAACTCTTTTCTAGTAATCCATCAGGTCACTCTCCTTGACTCAGAAAATATCTTCCAATCTACTGCCTTAAGCTTTTACCATTTCTATTTACTCGTCGCCAGGTCCCAGAGGCTCACATCGACTGATATCAGGGTATCTGAAGTTGAGATTATACTTGCTGTTATTCTGCCGGGGCGCTCATACTGAAGCACCAACACTTCCCACTGTGGCACAATCAATGTTTTTGAAACGACTGGAGGCACGCTATGTTGCCCAGAGCTTTTAATTTATCCGCGTAGTACTTAGTGTGTTATTTTTTTCCTTGGCACACTAATCCTTGAGTGACACCGTTAGCAGCGGAGGGATTATACTTTTGTTTTTCATCCTCAGCTTTGCGCCTGACTCATTTGGCAGTATATTACAGGCTCCTGCGCCGGGGATGGCCATTAATTGTGTTGTTTGATGGTTTGCGAATGAAAATTTGGGGTCTTGTTTTTTTTTTAATAGTGCAGCAGATGGTGTTTAAACCAACCTTAAACCAGATTAAGTTCTGCTATCGATAGTACTCTGATGTGCAGGCTGAAATCCTTTGAAGAGGCTTCTGTTGTAGATATAGAGCCACATTAATGTTTGCTAGAGAAAAAATATCATCTATACAGCACAATCAATACAAACTGATACATCTGTATTATAATGAATTAATTTCATTTTTTGCCACTTCACCGCATAATTTGGCAGTTTTACTAGTTAGGCAACTAGTTACAGCTTTAGTTTCTAGTTACTTGACAAATTGAGATCTTGCATGCAAAACATTTGATGGTATTTATCAAAAATATGGTTCACTGTGATAGATAAAACTTAAAATAACTTAAACATATAACAACCTCTACCTTGACAACAAAATGCTATTTCACATTAATGATTGAATAATATAATAGTGTAACAATCTGCAGTCACTACTTTACCTTTCACTTTAAGTAGATTTTGTGAATAATACTTATGTACTTTTACTTAAGAAAATTTTCCAATGCAGTTTCTACTTGTAACAGACTCTTATTAGAGTGTGATATTCTACTTTTACTGATGTAAACGATCTGATGATGTCTTCCATTAATGACTGTAAGTATATCATAGTGTCTTTTACCTTCACTTAAAACAAGCACTTCCGGTCTGACTATTTTTTGAGGGCAAGGTGCCTGGTGACAGCTTCATCATTTCACAGACAAGACAAAGAATGTGTGTATTGATCTACGCTTCAGATCCTTGGCAGTCTGTATATTGTATTTCCTACACAATTTTTGACTCTCTTTGTGTTTCACAGGGCACACAGAAACTAACGATCCCAACACATTTCTAAACTAATTGCAACAGTAATTGAAATTCTTGTCGAGGAAGTGTGAACACTACAGAAACCATGCAGTTTGAACGCTCAGCCATCTGTAGGCCTTTGCAATCCAACTTCAATGCCTTTATTCCCACAATGCATTCAATTTAACTGTGAAAGCTCTTTGAAACCACAAGATAGAATCTATTTCCAGTTGGCGCATCGGATGAATGAGTGGATCTGTTTTTCAAGGCTGCATTCTCTAATTGATTATCCACTTGAATACGAACCGGGGACCAAGTAATGTATCATTAATATAGGATACATATAATATATATTGTGTGGCGTATAGTGGGGATACAAGATAAATGTGCTATAGTTTCAATAAATAACAGACTCGGTTTTAGAGGGACATGGAAAGAGAGATAAGACAATGCTCATTCTCAGACTCTGTAGGCTTTCTTCACTGAAATGATACTGATACTCACAGTTGGGTTCAAAACCACGAGGACACAGACAAAACCAAACAGCAGTATTCAGAATATCCTCACCGGCAAAACATTTTGCTTCACCACACCAACACTACAGAAAGTCTGTCCACTCCTTCTTTTTTCCACCTCGGATCCAATTAAGCCATTTAACAACAGGTAGGAGATGGAGCGAGCTGAGCAGGTAGTGGTGTTAATGGAGCTGCTCTGCTTTTCATTACAATGACTTTCTTCGAGCACCATGGGGAGGCAAAGGCTTTTGAGTCAATATTACTTTTCACTGGAGGAAGAAAAAAAATGGTAAAAAAAACTGACCAAAGCCTTTCAGATTTGAGAAGGAAAGCACTCTGTATGAAGGTGTGGGGAGCCAGTAATGGTAGCTGGTAGTAGGGGGCATATCTGGATGATATGACAATAAAGCTGTATGTTTTGTGAGGAAAATTGCGCCGCTACTGAAAATGGCACCAATTTAGGGTCTTCACAATGATCTCAGGTGCCCTGGCTTCACAGCACGGTCAAAAATCTTTACCATTTACCCTCTAAGATGTCTTTATGGGCTGTTTTACAGAGCAAACTGGTTTTAACAAGCACAGTTTCTCAGCATTACTGTTGTGGTTTTTTGTACAAATGTCAGGTGCATCCACAAATCCTGTGGCCAACTTCTCAATATGTAGTCAGATCCTTGAATTTCTCCCATTCCACCACTGACATCATGATCTCGCACCAGCCTCCTTAGGGCTACTGTGCTATCCTAAGCTTCCAGTGGTTCCTACTGGGACACTGAATAAACATGGGGGATCAGAATGAACTGTAACCCTGGCAGCTCCTTTGGAAAGCAGGGATCAACAAAATTCCTTATGTTTAGGTGCCTTTCGATCATGTATCAACATAATACTACTAAACCAAGTAATGGAACAAGGTGACATACTGTATATAGATGTGGCACTGCCACTAGATGTCACAGTAGACCACCAGCATCTAAGACCAAAACAAATGCACAGCAAGGTGTTACAAAGCCCAGTGAAGGTGGCCACTCAACACACAACAGGAAGCACAACTGAATAAAGTTACCATGTACACAAGAGCCTTCAAAAAACAATCCAACCACAACCATTAGCCCACGCTAGCATTGCCGTGATATGCTCCACAGCAACGCTTGCAGTAAGCCAGCTAAGGACAGCCACATTTGCCAAACACATTCATCACATCAGTAATAGCAAGTTAGCTAACGTTATCATGCCTAACGTAGCCGGATACAAATGAAAATACACATGTAGCATTATGCAGCCATCAAGTTACTGACACATTGAGGAGAAGAAAAGCCCTTTAGCAGCTCGTAGGTCTCTCCATCTCGGTAATGCTAGAACTGTATTGTTTCCACGGTTGGACTGGGAAAGAAATTCAGCCCTGGATTTATTCGCAGAGACCGCCGTTGCAGGAATGGCACTGATGGAGCCGATAAAGACACTGATGGAGCCGGTAGAAACTTTTAAGAAACTTTACGGATGTTTTTACAGGTAACCGGTCGACCAGGATTTGAACCAGTAGTCCCCATGAACTGTCCGCCTGTGCCCTGGTCCGATCTCTTTCTTTGTCTGAGGACTTTTTAGACGGAAACGTTTCTTTAGTGGAGGAAATTCTTAAAGGTCACTTTCAGCTGAACGCTGATTACTGCACTGTGCCATCTCATGACTGGGCACCTGTGTCTTTTCTAACCGTAGGAGGGGCTAATGGTTTAACAGGAGATTTAAACATCCTGTCACATTTGAGTTCCTCATCGTATCTTTTTCAAAGCTACTTTTGATATCTAAAGGTTCAGTTCACTCAAATGATATGGGTACTTACTTAATTGGTATCCTGTCATGCAGGTGGGTTTTGCTCTTGACAACCAGTGATATTTATTAAGAGATCTCACACACCATCACAAGAAGACGGATACCATTCTCATGTCTGTACATTAAGATCTGGAAGGCGATTATCTTAGCTTAGCATAAAGACTGGAAAGCAGGGGGAAACAGCTAGCCTTGTGCTGTTCAAATTTAAAAATATTGACATGTTTTTGCTCATTTGCTTATTCCATATGGAGACAAAATCTAAAAAATATAATTTGGTATATGATGTAATGAACAATTTGTCCATCCACCAAGCACCTCTGTGCAGCATTTCCACTGTTCGCCTGGCAACCTCACAGTGATGACAAGACCTCACCCCAGCTGTTTGCAAAGAAACTGTTTCAACAGGTTCTTTTTTTTTTTTTTTTAAATAAACATTAAGGCCTACGTATAGAAACTCCAAGCATAGACAAAGGAGTGTATCAATCTTTGCGTAACTCTTGTCAAAGTGAATAAGCATAATTCCCAAAATATCCAACTATTTGAATTTTGTCTGAGTTATAAGAAACCACCTGTTCTGACCCTGAGTTAGAAGATTTGCATATACTCTTTCTAAGCGATGCCTGGTTTCACATTCACAGTTAGAGTACATACGTTCGCACCTGGGAGGTTGCCCATTACAACCAGAGTGACTCCTCTAGAGCAATTTAGTGTGTGAAGCACTTCTATAAACGGGCCCAGCTGTACTATTTGTATGGTATTTACCTCTTGAATCCTCTCCATTTAATTGACCAGCAACCCTTGGTATGGATGGTGACTCTGACTCATATTTAACATTTGAGCTTTGTAACACAATTTGAATAATAAGAATCAGTTGAATGAATAGAGTGAAAACAACAATTCTCAACGGTGAGAATCTCATTTTGTTTTTATGTACATTTTGATATACCAATTGTTAGGGTACCATGTTTCATCTCTCAATAGCTCAGCCCCAGCTCTGCTCGACAATAACACTTCCCCTATTGCATCTCCATTCTTTGCACTTTGAGCTAAGCTTTAAACCGCTGCCAACTCCCATCTGTGTTTCTGTGTCCGTCTTTGTTGTTCCCCTCTTCAATACGCAGAATCGTTATTGTGCAGTAGACCCACACACATTGAAATATGTCATCCTTCTGCCATGTGTAGGAGACACTACCTCCTGACATTCTTATATATCCTGGCAAACAGGAGGGTTGTTTGATGATGTTTCCTTCCATTGTGCACGCTGCATTCATCTTTTACAGGACCTCACTGCTGCTTTAAAGCATGTAGCAGTTACAGATGAGAACAGTTATAATGTAATTTAGATTATTAGCACATGGTTAACTTGCTGTAATGATGTATTAGAATGTCGGCTCTGTGTGCAGTGAAGTCAAGCTGGTAGCATTTCCACTGGATCACATTTCTTTTTCCTTTGCTTTGAGGATCAATCTAAGGCAACAGTATGAGGCTCTGTCTCCTGACTTTTCAAACAGCTCTAGATTTCTGAAGCATGACCTCTTCCACTCCCACATCTTGATTGAACTCCAAGTGGATTGTTAAATTGTTATTGTCATAACCCATTTCATACGGTACAGCAGAACAAGGCTTTCGTGGGTTCTTTAAAGCCAAGGCAGGGTGAAATATTGAGACGGCTCTCTTTCTGTCTGAGTGCTCTTTGGCAGATGGTCAGACCATAATAGAAGTTGCACAAACCTAAAGGGTGAGGGTCAACAGGCTCTAGGTTTCTGTGCTAATCCTGTCAGTGTACTGCAAGCACAGTGATGGCACATGTGGCTCGAGGCATTGTAAAATATGTTTGCATGGGTGGGGGTTTTGGTGGCGCTGGCCAAGACTAGATAGGAGACGTAACAGTCTGTCTCTGAGATAATAACTCTGTTGTTTGCCGTTTGTTGGAAGCGTATGACACTTGGGGAGGCGGGTGTTGGGGTGGTCTGGCCATGCGTTGCATTTTAATGGCATCACAGGTCGCAGTTCACTGTTCACTGCCACTGCGGCCAAGTGTGACGCCATTCTTCCGGGCACAGTGCAGTCGATCAGATCAGTCTGATTATGTAATGATTGTTAACAATTGTGAGAGCCGTGTACCTCTGCCAGGCCTTTCCTGCAGAGTTGTAGCGACAGCCTGGGACTTCATGACATTTGAAATGGTCTATAAATTAAACGCCTATAAAAGAAAAGTCAAGGTCTTTCCTGCTACTGCCTCGTATGTGAGACTCCTGCGATCATAAACGATTGTAATGTGGACCATATAATGTCCAAGTCCCAGTTGTCAAACCTTTGTCACACAGAACTTATTGGGGCACTCTGGTCGCTGCACAAAAAGGTCCTCAAACCTCTGCTGTGCAGGATGACTGTTGGAAATATTTTGTAATCTGGAGCTCACTCATGCTCTCAGTTGTTAATAATTGTGGCTTTTGGATGAATCCAAGGGTACAATTGGAGCTCATAGTACACAGTAGGCTGTTTATAATTCTCAGATGTCGTGCCAAGCTAGACAGAAATCCTGTGCATGACAAAAGATATATTAGAATCACTTCATTTTCTCACTGGGTGGTTATTCAGAGTTGTGATGAATAATGTGCACACCCCCTGAGGATGAATTTGATCAAATTTTCATATAGTACAAACTGGCAGCTGAGGACTGGTCACAGTGTGCTATCTGGCTTTTCGTAGATGACTGCCTGGGTGGATCAAAGACATATGATATACTCCTAGGAAACATAGAGGTTCGTTACAAGTGCTAGCAGTGCTAGTCTTTAAGCCTAGAATCCCACAATTTCCCTACAAGTCCTATTGTAGGTGAAGTTACTTTAATATGCTTTAATTTTTAAAATACATATAAAGATACTGTATATACAAAATAATAATTATTGATATAAAAAACCACAAAAACACACAAACTAACAATCTTATCAACAAAACAATCTGGGTCTTTCAATCACAGAGAACAATCTTCAGATAAAGTTGTCGGGGAATTGTACATGTTTCAATTTTTATTAGCACTTTATAGGAATAATTTGACATTTTGGCTCAATACACTAATTCACCTTCTTGCCGAGACTTAAATACGGTGCAGTAAAAATGAAGCTATAACAAGCTGACGGTAGCTTAACTTATCACAAAGACGGGAAACGGGTAACCTGGCTCTTGTAGGTGGATTTTGTTGCCTTAAGCCCCAATCGGATGGGATTTATTTCTCTAGGGAAGGTGGGGTGCTTTTAACATTACCTGCTCTGGTCAGTGATTTTAATCCAGTGCAGATGTGAGTAATGTTTCACCTCCTCCCAGGTAATATTTACTGATGAAATGACATATCGTCTTTCTGCAAACTCACGGGCCCACCTGTAAATTAAATCCTGTCCTTCTATTTTAAAGTGGATATTTTTTTCCCCCTGCATTTTAGGTTTGTGTCAAATTTTGCTTTTGGGTGAAAATGGAGAAAGAAAGAGGAAGAAAAATATTTTTACCAATCTCATAAACAGAAACATGTTAACAGCAACATAGGCCTGGGAACCAATATGACGGCAGAGAAAATTAAAGCCATCAGGACCGTTGGACCCTGTAATAGCTGATCAAATGAGCTGTTGTAATGTCAGTTACGGGAAGGTACGTACCACTTTTAAAACCCAGGTTTTAGAATATACGTATTTAGCTTTTGGCAAATTAACACCATTAGAAGTACACCAGATTAGCTAATAGCAGTTCCTGTTTGTAATGCACTCATGTGTATTACTCATGGATATTATGTGGATTATTTTGATCATGAAATAAACTTCTGAAGCATATCTCTTTATGGTTTATATGCATTTATTGGCTTTTTCTTTTGGTTAATACTTCTGAATGTCCATGTTTATTACAGGCCACAATTTCACAAAGTTTAAAATCCCACCTGGAGTTAAATTACCAGGGACCACAGGGACTATTTTAACCTCCTCTCCCCCCAGTGTTAATCCTATCGGAATGGGATTAACACTATGGCTTGGACAGAGCCAAGCTAGCTGTTTCCCCCTGTTTCCAGTCTTTGTGCTAAGCTAACATAACCAGCTGCTGGCTGTAGTCTCATATTTACCATAGAAACAAAGGAGTGGTATTGATCTTCTCAGTTGATTCTCCGCAAGAAAGCAAATATAGTGTGTTTTCCAAAATTTCAAAACACAAAAAGGAAACTAGTAGCCTAATCAGTTAGTTTGGTCAAAACTATTTAATGTCCAGAACATTATTGTGTGTAGCACATGAACTCATTAAAGACACATTTCTCTACATTTTCATCATGTTTGTGTCTTAAACAAGACAGAAAAATGAAGTTGGACAAGACAACTGTGAAGTTCAGAGTAATGTCTGAGTCCCTGCAGGATTCCTCAGCCTGTCTCAGTGATCACTGAAAGCCCATAGTCCATAACATAAAACATCCATAGTCCTGCTGAGAACAAAGCAGGCTGCTAACTGAGAAACACATCAGAGGCTCATTAACGTTCCAGTGTTTGACCAGCTGAACTCTAGTTACCCTAATGACTTTCTTAATGTTTTCCCTGCTCAAAATCCCCCCGCCTCCTCTCGGTGCATGCACCAGTCTCACACAGTTGACATCTTCATGATCCCAACAGAAGTCCTTTCGTATCCCACATACAGTGTAAGAGTCAAGCAGCAATGAAGTGAGATGCTGGTGTTCTCAGGAAGGGAAATACCTTCTTTGTTTTGCCTCTGGTATTGTTGTTGAATTCCAGTGAAGCAACGACTTTCTGAATGCGAGGATCATTGAAATTCCACATTCGGTTTCAAAAGTTTCTCTGCCTAGATTTGGACTGCCTGCCAGGATTTATAGCAGATTAACTTTGAAAGTGATTTAGCTCTCGGGTTCTGCAGTTGCTACCAGGGCAGAAAAATAACTTCTTCTCATCCACTTTGCCGTCCTTACTGGCTCACATATTCCCACATTCACTAAACATTTCACATACGTAAAATGGGATCTGTTTGTGTGACTCTAATAGTGGCAGCGGAGTATATCAAAACTTAATTACGGGTCTGGGTGTAAAAAGAGATGAGTGACAGTTACGTAGGCATAAATATAGAGACCCTGAACTATACATGCGTTGTCTAATCACACACACATGCACACACACACACACACACACGACACAATAAACATACTCCCAAGTGTTTGTGACGTTTCTCCTTCAGTGGTAAAATGTAACTGGCGCTAGGGATTTAGTGAGAAGGCACAATGCGCCAGCATAAGTTCAAAGCTCAGTGTAATCACATTTTATGCATTTGGATAGACATCTGAATGAAACCGATAACAGCCTCATAAAAAGGATGGGGGATAATGAATTATGTCATCACAACATGTAGCCAACAATTTTACACAAGGGCCTATCTCCGTCTTTATCTGTTATCTGGTGGCACGGCTGCCCCGCCGTTATCCGCTTGGCATTTGGAGCCGTGCGTCCCGTCTAATGAGTCTGGGATATTGGAGCAGCGGTGTCCTAAAGGGTTCAGAGAGAGGGTTGTCGACGACAAGCTGTTCTTTGAAGTCCAGAGAAAGTGAGGGTTCACAAATCCTAAGAAATCTGCACTAATTATTTAGCGAGCCAGTGAACTCAGAAGCTTGTAACTGTAGGGACCTGTGATTGATAAAGGGGTTTTGAAAAGATGAGACAAGTTTCTCTGAAATTCATTTGCGCTGGTATTCGATACAGTTAAAAGGACCCTGCCAGCAGAGCGTTCACAAACGATGTCGCTGATGGTGCAGTAAGGAGTCGAGTCCTCACTGGCTTCCCACCAGCAAACTCTAACCCAGTTGTTGAGAGTCAAATTTTATCCTTGACTTTGTAAAGATCATTTGACAAAACACCTTCATGTCAAGGTCCATCTCGGAGCTCTTCCTGAGATTTTGATCATATTGCACGATCTTCATCAGTCCCTTTTTTTTCCCTGATTGCTTTAAGGACATTAAGTTCATTCTTGACCTTGGAAGCAGCAACTTGCAGTCTCATCTAAAAGTCCATTTAGTAGCTCTTCTGGATATTTCAATTGTCTATTTTAATTGCGAATTGTTTGTTCAGTTGCCAGTTGGTACCAGGCCAGGTCAGAAGCACGGCTGCCATTGTGATGAGTTCCCCCTGTGCCACCCTTGGTCCCCGGTTCACAACTGATCCGAAAATTAAAGCAGCACGGCAAACAATAAGCAAACATTGTTCGCAAATTTGATAATTTGTCTAGTAAGTCTCTGGTGTCAGATCCTAGCTTTTGTAACTTTTACTCATGCAGGCAGGCTTCACTGAGCATGAAAGGAATGCAACCTCAACAGTGGATAATGTGTCAGATTTACAGACAAACAAGTTTGTTTTGTTTTTTTTAAAAAGTTGAAATTATTTTTTTTCCAGTGACATGGTAAGACATTCAGCAGCAGCGAAAAGTCTGGGGTACATGCTGCAACTTGCCATTGAATAATGATTCATTTACCAAAACAATATTTAAAAAAGAACCAAAGAAATAATATGTACAAGAAAGTAACATTTAACTCATATCCATAATTAATACAGGGAAAATATATGCCTGATACTATTAGCAAATCTATACACCCTGTGTCTAACATAGGAGAAATGACAAATCTTATTTCCCAACCAAATGGCAATATCTTTGGAAAATTTCAGGAGTGACGCTTCCTCAACAACTGGCCTTGCAATGTGCTCTTTTAACTCCCAGTTATTGGTTTGGCACTGCTCAATGTAGACTGAATAGTGGACTGATATTGTAGTGGACTGTGTGTAACAATGAACGTGGACGTCAGCGGATCATTCCCTGGACAGTTAAAGATGAACATCTGTAAGAAGATTGTCTGCCGGACCCAAGAGGAAAGAATCGAGACGGTGGTCTGCGGTGAACATATATTATCTATCAGACACAAAAGTTGTAGGAGAAGTTTAGAAAAACTATGTTTTCAGCTGGGCAAAGTCAAAAAGAGAGAGATGACCCTAACAGCAATAGTTTTTAAGGTTAAGTACTTCGGATTTAAATATGCTACTGTGGTGTGAAATATACATCTTAATGTACTGTAAAAAAAAAAATCATAACCTCTGGGTAATAGAAGGTAAAATGACAAAGTATGAAAATATGGACCTGTTATATAGTTCACGTAGGTGCTGTTAATTATTTGGTGCAGTGAGGTGACCCATGTCACTTCAAGGACTCCCACTACTTCATCCTGCCTGTTACCCTTCCTCGCCATCGTGTTTTTTATCCCCCAACAGCACAGCACATGGTGCAAGGCGCCACATCATCATCTCAGTGACTGTCTGTCATATTTAATACTCAAATTGCAGGTCACTGGATCACCTCACCTGCTTTTAGAGCATCTTAATGCATAAATCTGCATATTTATAAAGAACATTTTATTTTCTTCAAATTAGTTTCTTAACAACGCCGCACAGAGTTGATATTAACACCTGCATGTTATATGAAGCCAATCACATTGACATAAAATATATACAAATTAGTGCATTAATTAGCTTAATGAATTAATCCATTAGCATAACTGGTCATATTTAATATATCATGGTGATTATGGAAGGACATTAGGCAGCTCAAGTGCCTCTTATTTGGACGTGATCCAGAATATCTGAGAGATGATTAAGGACGTGCCAGGTTTGGGCCTCAGCTTTTTCAAGGCCTGCTCAGATTTGCCTCAACTATTTGGACTCAATTTAAGCTTCACAAAGAAATCCTTCCTTTCTAAAAATTGCTCCTGAGATGAGAAGAAATAAATAAAGCACAGCCACACTTTTTATTTTTTTAAGTGCCCTTTTCGCACGTTTCTCATACCATAACTGCTATTCCTCATTATCTTGCTGTGAATAGCACAAACCAGGATACAGTTAATGAAGTGTTAACACTTTCACCTATCTGAACAGTGGACTGTTATTACAGAGCAAAACTCTCGTTTGTGCAAGCAGCTTAGAAAGACCTATAGTTATGTTTCATTGTCAGGCGACCTCTAGCTGCCGTAGTAACTATGATGGGAGCACAGTCGGAAGTCGAGTCATGTAGTGTACTGAGCGACCAAGTCCGCGTCAGGAGGAGGTTAGCGTGAATGGCTGAGTCCACTGACACAGGAGACCGGTATTTGTTTCTCAAATCAGTTGTCATTGTTGTTTCTTTTAACCACGACTGTTCCACAAGCGTAACCACGTATTTATTATCTTAACCATGATGACGATGGTCCTCTAACCTTAAGGAAGTACTTAACACCCAAACCAATGTGTTTTCCTAAACCTAACCAAACTGTTCAATAACCCTAATCGGTAGTTATTATTGCAACCATGATGATGGGGGTCCGGTACGCCTGCCACCACAGAGGCGCTGTGTCAGGAGACGCTCCCATGAGTCGTACTAGAAGGTGGGAACAAACCTACATGATCGCTGAGGTTGGAGGATTTGTAGTACAACGGTGAGCTCGAGTTAGTTAATGTGTCATGGAAACACTGATGTCTTTCTTTCTGAATGTAAAAGTACTCACTGACCCGTATACGTTCCACTGTTTAAGACACGGTCACTCAAAATCTTTACGTATAAGCAGAGACTTGTAATTGTTGGCGACTGCGGCATTACCTAAAGTTCACAGATGAGCTGGTCCGTGTAAAAACATGAGTTAAATATGTTGAATGCAACTGTATCTTCTTCTCAAATATGGAGATCACAGGAAAATCAGAGGCTGCACACAAAGCAGAATCCATGTTAGCTGTCAGCAGATACAGCTGCCTGCACAGCTGGGCGTCTGCAGAGGAAGTGCTCTCGTAGCAAAAAGATGCTGTACATCCTCTCACCAAAACATCTGTCACCATGTCATTTTAGATGAATTGCCGGTGATTACACAATGATGGTTTTGTCAGGAGGTGGCTTCAAACCACCTAATTCTGGGTACATGGCAAGACTGTTCAAGTTGCCGCATTCTTCCGAGAGAAGAAGCGCTGATGAGATGTGTTGTAATATAAGTTAGAATCTGATATTTAGATGATAACGTGTTCAGCAAGGCTTTTTAACCAAATAGTCCCAGGAGCTAAGGAGCACCAGAAAATAAGGGACTAATTCAGTGACTAAAAGTTCTTGTAGCACAACTGTGTTTTGCATTTCAATAATGGTGATTATGAAATTAGATGAGCAGCGGTAGAGAGGGAATTTGAACTGCACAGGAAAGGTTGGCGGATGTCTAAACGAATGCTGTATTTGACCAGTCAGTGACCTCTAGTGCTACAAACCCGACGTGTTTGTTCGTGAACCATGAGAAAGTACAACCTCGGGAGCGTGAGGACATTTCTGGGGCAGGATCTACAACCCTAACCATTTTTCTGGGTTCACGGAAAGGTTCCTGCGGAAAAGGGGAAAATGTTTTACTCTTTATTGCTCAATGATATCACAGATTTGCAAGTCAAAGAATATCCCAATCATGACAGCTTTCACATTTGAGGTTCTAATCACCTGGTTTATAGTTTTGGAAGAATCCTCTGTCACATAGGAAATAATGTGTTTTATGTTTCCAGCTGCTGCAACAGCTTGGAACAAACAGAAGGACTGGGCAGTTATCACAAGCAGCGACAGTCACCTGAACAGATGAAACGGTACAAATTACAGGAACTCAAACCACATCACCACGTCAAAGGAGAAACTTTCAACAGTGTTGGCCAGAGAATTTAATAGACAAGTGTTCTCTGGCCGTGTTGTATTAAAACTCTACAACAGTGATTATGTAGCTCCCAAGTTGTTGCCAAAAAACAAAGGAGGCAGACCAGCACTGTATTTATGCTTTATACTGCACAGCGATAAAACACTGTTATAAAATAAAAAACTGGAAAGTAGCAAAACAGTATCCATCATACAAATCTATTGTTCTGCATCAAAGTTCATTCTTTAGTCCTTTGGCAAAACAGTTCTAACTCAACTTCAACTTTTTTTTCTGGACCTTTTAACCTTATCCACCATTCCTCATCCATATAGCACTCTCAGGACTAACCAAAGTCATACTCTCAAACTGCTATGGAGGAAACCATAATAGTAACGGTGGACAGATCCATGCCCATGACAACAGAGTAAACTTCATATCTACTGATTAAGACCATGTAAAACAGGTGAAAGCTCTGGGAAAAGTGGCTGAGTGGGATCGTTTTTGTCAAGAATCAGTTTTTAGTATATTGAACCTTGAACCATCCAGTTCTTGGGAAATGTGTATTTAAAGACAAAGTAATGTAATAAGTGAGTTTTATGAAACATGTTAATAACAATGACATGATTTAACAATAATGTAATAAATAAAAAAGACCACCTCAAACATGTGACTGCCTGTATTATAATTAAATAGTAAAAATTGGCCATGAGTGATGCGATGAAATAATAGTGTCATCTTATTGTCTCAGTATGAACAGAGTGAATCTTGTGCTGGAAATAAAAGGAAATAAAGGAATGCGATTAATTTTGGAAAGATCCTTAACAGGTTGGTAGTTGTTCTGGAAATTCACTAAAAACAATCTTACATTTATCTTAAATTGCACCTTTAATGAATTACCAGTGCAGGCTTCTTATCAGTGTCGAAATTAACAGCTTTGATTTGCACAGCCTGGAAGGGAATTGGAGAGTTTGGCGTCATTGCTACGAGTGAGCAGACGAATGTTTTATGGCTTCATTCTTAAAAGGTGAATAATAATAAAAAAAAAAAAAAATCAAATCCTGTAAAAGCTTTACGACCGACACACAATTCAATTTTAATTTTCGGTTTATGGCCTATATATTGCTCAATTTATAGCATAATGTTATGAGGTCTGTGTTTGGGGATATGAGATTTGTGAAATAAGAAAGGTCATTATACAAATACAAAACTCTAACTTCTCCCTGTTACGTATAGGTTAAATATCAGATTATCGTTTTTCCTTACTCCCTTGCTCATGCTGTTCATCAGTTTCTAGTTTCACCGTAGATTTTTGGGGTTGAGTACTTCGAGAGAAGTCAATACTCCTGCAACGCTTGTGGTATACAGAGCAGCTTTATTGTTAGACCAACACTTTTTGGCTTGTGGCCTTCATCAGGGTTGAGTACTTGTGTCCGGGGGGGGGAATCTCAGCAGTACTTTGTGAAGGAGGGGAGATGGTTGCCCCTTCAAACACCCCGTTTCTCTGAGCCAGTTGGAGAATATAAGTTTACAACCTTATATTCACCCGCCAACTCCTCTAACCTCCAGGCAAGAGCTGCCCCTTTTGATGAACCCACTTCGCCATTTATTAACTGACTCGCTGACTGCCAGTCTTGCAGAAAGAAATGTAGTATGGTCTGTTTGATTTGTTAGAGTTTTTTTACTCCTCTAGAAGTACCAGAAAACTGTAGTAAAATGCTTTCTTCTCACCCTATGCAAAACATTCTCAGCATGTCCTCTTCAAACCTCAAGCATTTCATTTTTATGCACATCATAAACGTGTAGCCTACAGAGGCAGCTGATGTTTCCTTTATGCACCAAAATAATAACAAAGCAGTCGTAGGATGTAAGGAATTCTTGAAAACGATTCATGCAGACACCATGCAAGGGCATAACATGAATACTATATGAGATACTCATTTAGGCATGTATGACATTCAAAGTCATCCCTCTGTTTCTTTGTTGTAAGGAACTGCTCCATCTGAGAGATTGGCACAGCATTTTCAGCATTTGTAAGGGAAGAACAGGGACCAAACGGAAGCACTACCCCAGGGGGAAGAGTGTCGCCTGTGGTTTTGGACGTGCTTTGAACTTGAAGGAGTCCTTTATCAGTATACAGTGCTGCCGGGGATGTATGAGTATGAGAAGTGCCATGATAACTCTGCCAAATAAGACATGCTGTGGCAGGGTGGTTGGGCAGCAAACACACAGCAGATGCTCCAGTGTTCTCCAGATATCTCAGAGACAAACTGTAGTACTTCAACCAAATTGATCTCTACATAGAAAATACCACTGAGTGTGCTTTAAGAGAGCTGCCCACAGGGGGTCAGGAATGTGTCAGCTGAAGCATATGGTGAAGGAGGTGGGGGGTGGGATGGGGTGGGGTGGGGGGGTGGGGAGCAGTTTATCTGCTGACTTCACGTTCCCCTCCAGTGACCTCGCTGACAATTTGAATAATTTCAAACAAGCCTCTCTAGGAAATCATTGGTTTACAGTGCAAACTGGGAGCAACCACCGCATCCCTGCTAGCTGAAGGCCCTGGAGCCCCAACCGCAAAATCTCTCAGCTGTACAGTTGGGCTTCATTTTGACTGAGCCTGGTGAATAAAGTAATTTTTATTGTCTTTACCAGCCACTGGATCTTCAAAACACAAATAAGTGTTTAATCATCCAGTCTGAAGTTGACATTGTTGTTTAGTCTACAGCGTACAGACTCAGAACTTCTGAAAAACAAAACTCAAACTACATTATGAGCAAATCCCATTAAATCAGCAATAAAGAAATGTAGCTGTCAGGCTAACTTCTTATGTATACAAAACAAAGTTAATCTCTTGGAAGTACAGATCCTCTTGTAGTGAGGGTGGTTCTTCTAAAAAAAAAACAAACAAATACAAAAACAGCTGTTTACATGCCACAAAATTTGCAGAAGAATCAAGGGTGCAAAGGCCCATCCATTGCTGATGACAATGCAGAAGTAAAAAACAAATCGACCTTCTTGAGTAAGAAAAACCCTGCTTTAAAATTCACCTTGTTTATAACTTATAAATGATACCCTTCTGTCTAAAAAAAGTGGTTGAGGTTGGAGAAAGATTTCTCACTTATTCTTTATTCAGAACCCTTGTACGTTATAACTTTATGTGTTAGGCAAACATTACACTATATTTTAAGTATATACTTACTTTATATACCATACAGTGCGGTTTGAAAGTTTGAGGCACTTTAGAGGTTTAGATTCTTATTCAACAGGGAGGCCACTGGTCCCAAATTCATTCTGCAGCATGACGATGACCCCAAACATACAGTCAGAGTCATAAGTATCTTCAGAGACAAGAAAAACAAGGAGTCCTACAACAGATGGTCTGGCCCCCACAGAGCCTTGGTGTCTACATCATGGATTCAGTCTGGGATTACACAAAGACACTGAAAACACTGAGACAGCTTAAATCCACACAGGAACTGTGGCAAGTTCTCCAGGACGCTTGTAACAAGTCACCTGTCAAGTGCCTCGAAAAACTGTGTGTGCAGTTATAAAGGCAAAGGGTGGTCACAGCAAATATTGTTTTAATTTAGGGTTTTTCCGGTTTTCTGCACTTTATAAGAAATGAATGACTAATTTATAACTATATAAAAAATGATTATAAATAATAATAAAAAACTAAAACACAAAAAATGTGAAAATAATTTTAAAAAAAACAACAACAACAAATACAAAGATTAAAAAAAAAAAAGGATAAATATAGGTGTGACTTCTTCAGACAAACATTTCAAAATATATATTAACTGCTGACTTGGGCTTCTTGTTTGTTACCAATTTGAGAGAGTCAAAGTAAGGTTCAAGATCAATTAGAAACAACTTAAATGAGGGAATTGATTTAAGAAATTTTTCCCTATGAATATGAACAGTACAGTCCGGCCACGGGAAGATGTTTTAGGTTGGGGGTGCTGTAGTGGGAGGAGCATTTAACCCCAACCAATACATACACAACATAGGCCTACAACAATACTACTACACAGAGGAACAACTGCACCTCGGTCTATAAAAAATGACTCAGTAATGCTATTGCACAATAATAACTAGTAATTGACAGCTGAATATTAAACTGCTCGGCGGCAGCTTAAACCAAATAAATTACCTTGAGCTGCAGGTCAGGTGCTCCAGTAGTTGTAGTAATCCAAACGTGGCCTTGCGCTCAGGTGTCGTGGAAAGTCTCTCATCAGGGCATGGATGGCCAATGAGTTCAAAATGTCAGTGGACATGCACCAGGGAGAGGTGTTTCTTCTGGGTCATGGTGTTGCTGTAGCCATGTTTGCCCGATGCAAGGCTGAGAAGGTCCGCTAGGATGAGGCCACAGAGATAAGCAGGCACAGACATAACTGTGAGTTTTTCAATTTCTGTAACAAAGCTCTCGTTTGTGGATGGAAATTAGGTTGACATGTTGCTTCATCTTGAACTGTGCTACGAGACCCTCTGGTGACCTCGCCTAGCAATTTGAGCCAAAGATCAGGACGGCCTGGGCGGCTGGCGCGGCTCCTAAAAGGCCGCCAAGTCAGTCTTGGCCTGACACCTGTTAGAAGCAGGCTCCTCAACGCTCACGCTGATACTCCGGTGGGTACTTGCGGCGGGAGTCTCCGTCTCCAAAAAAAAAAAAGGTTCTTGTGGAGCTGCTCTCCTGGGAAGGCTTGGATTGGTTAGACACGAGGAGTGAAAATGGTTAGGGTCAGAGAATGTAGAGAAACCGATACGGTACATTTCCGATATTTCCTGTATTTGTGTCACGTGGGTTTCTCCGCTTTATTCGAGACCTACCTCTGGCTCAGTACCATACTCTCGCGAGATCTGGCAACTGGAGACCGGAAATGTATCCCATCTCGTACCATTGGTGCTGCCTGTAATGCGGTATCTTCTATATAGAGGCTCTTTTTTTAGGGTCAAGATAAGAAGTCATTCTGAGGCAGAGTAAGAATGGTTATGTCAACACTATAAGAACATTATGCTCTCGCCACTAGCACCCCTAGTTCCCGCGTCCATGGGTATAGTGGATTTACCTGTTACCTGAGGCGGCAGCACTGAGCTGAGGGCGCACTGATATACTTCAGCGCCATCTTGGATTTCCTCGGATCATTAATTGAATGTGGCTACACCTGCAAAGTGTTTGTTATTTTACGTACGGCAGACAACGACATGAGCTCTCCTGAAGTGTTTTTCAGACGACCACCTTCCTTCCTATGGATTTGTATTTTCAACCTGTGTCCAAAAATCAACTTTATTATCACTGAATGGCAGAAATTCGTGTTCGTGCCTCACCTGGATACACGAACGGCTCTGGGTCAGGTTCAACGTCAGGTGAGTCCACTGCGGATAGCTTTAGTACACATGCTATCGTTTCAACAAAAAGTTTTATAAAGCAGTTTGGAGACCAACGGTATTCTCTGTGTGATTACAGACGTTTTAGTTTTGTAACTTTGTCTGGACTTGACGTTTTTTTCATTGAATATTCATGACGTATTAACCTATTAAAGCAGGCTGGTCATAACCTGTAGCCATTGCAAAATAAGCTTATCAATTTAAATACAAGACGAATCCTCTGGCGTTACTAATAAAGATATTAGTTAAGTAGTAGTAGTAAATATATTAGTGGGAATTGCTGTTATATACTGCTGGGAAGAACTGGCACTAGTGAGTCAATGTCAATAACTTTATGCACTTGGGAAATAACTAAGAGTATAGTTTTAAATTAACTTGGAGGACCCTGCAGAAACCCTGTAAAAATCACTAAAAGACAGCAACAAAATTGAGTGATCTTGAGAAGTTAACAGCACAGTCTTCTCCAGCAACTACTCCTACTACAGTGGAACTGTTGAACAGGACACTGACGCTTTAGTACACAGCTCAGCTTTGCAACATTTCTGATTGTACTGGACTGCTCCCTGGTGTAAATCTGCATGACTAGCCAACTTTGAAGTATGATGACTGCAGAAAAACCTCATGCAAGCTCAGCAAAGTAGATAAATAACAGTGAACAAATGGAAAAAAAAAATGGTTATTTTACACCCTTGGACTCTTTGCATTTTACACCCATAGAAAAATAGGATATACCTGCCAAAGTCCTGAAAATTGCTGCCACAGGAGAATAATGAATGACACCTCAAATGTCATTTCAACACATGACAGGTTTCAAACACAGTTTGCAAAAATGGCATTTAAAAAATAATATGTCTATGCTGCAGAACAGACTTTTTGAATTGCCTCTGTGGTAAACTGAAGGCTTTTTCTGCTGTTTCTTTCTATTGTATCTGTCATCAGTTAGTTTGGCGGCAGCATAAGAATAAAAATAAGATAAGCTAATGTAGCAGGAATGTGACCTTGTGTAATTTATTCAAATGGAATATCTAGCACTTGAGAGATGTGACACTAAGGGACAAAATGAATATTACCTAGATAACCTGTATTTTAAAGATGGTAAATGAAAAACTTCCAAAGTATGTGGTTCCAGCCGTTAAATTGTCAGAATGATAATGTCTCGTGTTCGGTACAATTGTTATGCTTTGTGTTGTAATATCAGGAGGTCTGCTTTGCTCTATGTGTGAGTCTTTCAAACAGCACACTGACCTTGAAGAAGTCTTTAGTCTAACATTGCAAGTATTTTAGTGTAGTGTTTGGCAGTAGTCAGTTGACTGAACACCTGTGCTTTTTCACCATTGCCCTGTTCTCATTCATTGATGTTTACCTCACACACACTTGGGAGCTGTACAGTACAACCACACTGGTCTACTGTTTCCCGTCAGACAACTCATTGGGAACTCAAACAAGCTGAAAGGTGTTGAACATTGCAAGCTTGCATGCTGTCAGTGTGATTATAGATAAAACATTTGAGCTTTGATAGCCATAAGTTGTATTGTAAACTGCATGTAACATGTTCATGTTACTAAACTGAGCTATCAAACAGGAGTCAGTCCAGCTTTCTCTGATTCTCTGCATCCAGCTGCTGTATAGGACAGTGGTTCCCAACCTGGAGGTCGGTACCCCCACAAGGGGTCACAAGTTGATAACAGGACAGGAAATGAGAGTAAATCTATCTCTGCTTTGCAAAGTTATGCTTCTTTTTTCAGGCATTCCTCCTAACTTTGCTTTTTTATTGTAAATTATTGGCATTTTTTCCCAAATAAATGTTAAGGATAGTAGTAATGTTCTGTTCAAGTGCGCCTAAATAGACATTGGAAAGTAAGGTGAGATTATCCTTGCTTGTTTAGGGGCTTGAACTGATAACTTTTCCTGACATCTAGATATTTCATGATATTTGTTCTCAAGACTATAAAACGGCACTTGTTCATTCTTGTTTTTTCAGTTTGTTGAGAAATAAACAAAGACCCTTGACAACTTTATAGAAGAAATAGTGGCCAGCAGTGCAAAACAGATGGTTCAGGGAGGCGTTGGCTGTGGCTGTTGTTGCTGAAATATTTTGAACACCAGAGAGTTCAGTGCCCTTTTGCAAAAGGTTGAAATATCTTAACTTTAGCTATATGTTGCTGATTGTTGAGACTATATGTTCAGTCTTGTTTGGAGAACATGACATATTGTTACTGTTACTGAAAAACAGTCAGGGAAGAAACTCAGAGGTTCCCAGTGGACCATCAGCCATATTCAGAATTCCATATTTCTCAGGGGCTTTGTTTAATTATATTTGTGACACGCTGACTGTAATTAGAAAGCTGTAAATTGAAGAGTTATCAGCAATAAGTCAGAATTAGTGTAAGCTGACTTTACGGTATAATAGTCATGGTGGGAGAGGAGTATTCCTGAAGGCCCATTTGGGGGAAAGTCATTCACAATGTCAGGAAAATGTATGGCATGGTTTTAATTATGTATTCCTATTTTCTAGAGTTATAAGTCAACCAACATGCATGACAGCTGATAGTGAATTACATTTATTCAAACCCAGCTAATGCCCAGTGTGGGGCAGTCAGCTGGTGCATACACATAGTATCTTTAATGTGTGCTGTAGTGTATGGATATTTCTGTTATGCTTGTCCCGTGCATTGAATGGCAAAAATCTGCTGAATGAGATGGATGGTGCAAGGGTGGGGGGTGCGACTATGAGCTTGTCAACATATGATGCATTGTGTACACAGTGGGAAATAGGTAGTCTTCATTTGAAAGTCAATGCCAAAGCTTAGACGTGCTCCAGGGGATTTAAAACCATGAGCCAGAGTTGTGATGGCACTCCCAAGAGGTGGGTGGTTGGGTGGTTGGGTGGGTGTGGGGGGGGGGGTCCAGGGAGAACTTCTGTACTGTCTCCGGTGCTTTCAAAGGCAAATAAATAAGACTCCCGACTTGCAGTATTTACTCAAACACACACTCTTAGTCACACACAAGGACTTGCACATAGGGTTGGTTGAATATCTGCAGTTTTTTTTTATTTTTTTTATTTATTTTTCTTGGAGCAATAATTAACCTGTAAAGCACAATTCAAAGTGTGTGCTAATAGGAACTGGCAGTTGGAGTTGGGCCATATTATTCACGTTCTTGTTGCACTGATTTCTGTCTTTTGAGAAAAAACAAACAGGGCTGTGACTAAATGACAATTAAGCCATCTTAAGTGGTTGCTGTCTGATTAGTGCTAAAAAGCAAATTCAATTCATAAATCATATTTGAGAACTAGACCTAAATTGTGTGTGCGGTTATGCACCCTGATTGTTTGATAGCATGTTATCCCCACATTTTTATACACTTTGAAGCTGCAAGTGCTTCCTTCATCTGAAACCATCAGACTCTTTTCAGCACGTTTCGGACAGCCTGTCTTTACAGCTTACTGCTTATCGACGATCTCAAGGTGATTTATTTTCTTTAAATAAAGAAGAGTAGGTTGTACTGTTTCAATAAAATAAGATTTTCACATTAATACACATGGAGGACAGAGGTTAAGATAAAGACAAAGTTATTTAAACCAGTTGTTGAATTGACGGCGGTCGGTTGGAAAATTTAACCATATCTCACAACCCTACTTGTACAATGGATTTGTCTGCTGATTGTTTTCTCAACAAATCGATTCATCATTTGGTCCAGAAAATGTCATCAGTCCATCAGTCCATCAGTCCATCAGTCTTCCCTTGTCTGGTTTTGTGCAACCAAATCCCCCAAAACCCAAACACAATGTTATAATGTTACAATGATTTTTTAAAAATGGTTTTAGGGATGTTTTGATTTGAACTTATGATAATTTTTCTAAGTTACAGTTTGTGCTGCTGTTAAATCTTATCGTGTTTAGCTGCAGACAGTTGTTTCTAATAATCTACCCTCACTGATTTAAATAGAATGGAAAAAGTATTGGAAACTGATTGTGTGCTGTTGATTGTTCTTCATAATGACAGTTTTGCTTTTGTTCAACTTCTGCCATTGCTCGCTCTAGTTTGTCATCTTGCCAAAGCTCTATTAACAGTAATGGTGCACAAGATGAAAAGAAATAGACTCAATGACAACAAAATTAACTCACCAACAGAAACAAAACTCAGAAAAAGTGTTTGTGCACTCTGGTTTGAAACAGAGATTATTTAAATGTGCATTGTTCAATCCACAGTGAAGCCATTTATGGCTCTTTTAATGAAATATGAAACAGCATAGTTGGCAGTTTAGAAACTCCCAGTAAGATAAGTAATGATTTTGTAGTCAGTAGGCGTAGAGCTGGAAAGTTATTTGTACGTGTTGCAGTTGTGACTGATCATAATGAGTTAAATGTCTCGAGAAACTGTGCTGTGTGACGCAGTTGAACTTCTTAAAACTGTGCACATGTCTCTGTCTGTGACACAGCATCCTGCAAAACTTAGTCCATTAATAACCCATTTAACACTGGGATGCCGCAAAGAAGTTGATTGATTGTGCTAGCAGATATGGTAATCCACCTAGTGTGGCTAAAAGACTGTGTTAGCAGAGAAGTGGAGCAGCAGCTGCTGCAGGCAGGGTTCCTACCTGGATCTGGAGAGTTTAGAAATGCACAGCGAATGAATATGATCACATTAAAGAGGCAATAAGTAAGATTTTTAATGCCCCATGGCACAAAATGGCCATAATAGTCTGCAGGGGGCTGGTAAGGCTGTTGATCATTAGCAGAGTTTTAACAATTACTTTACCAGGTTCAGAGATCTTTTGAATTTCCAGACCTATACTATGGAACAAAAACACCCTGCCCACTGGATTATCAAGGAACTTTAACACCCCCTCCCTACTACGCTGTCTCAGGCAGAAGTGAGGGACTGGCATAACGAGATATTTCATTTACAAAGGCTAAAAGCTTTGTTCTGAAAGAAAATAGGCCAAAGACCAAGTCTTAATGCAGCAGCGTTATGGTAGTATGTTGGTTATGACTTGGACCTTAGTCTCTTTGTAGACATTTCTTTAGAATATTTGCTCCAGTTAACTGTATCGTTTGTCTTGTTTGAGAAAATATGACTTTAATATTTCTATAAATTCAACAGTGGATAGGTTTGTCGTTGGGCTGCTGATAGGTGAAAGTTGTGTAGGAGGAGACTCTGTGAAGGTTGTCTCAGAGATTGGCGATGAACCCAAAAGTCTAGGCCTGGGTGTTGAATCTGGAAGACAATTACATACACACTGGAGCTGTTGATATTTGTTCTTCCAACTGAAAGTTATATTTCCATCTGGATAAATCACATACAGTGCATAGACCATGTTCTTCATATCTGTTAAAGAAAAGAAAGAAATGCTGGGTTGAAATGAAAAGGGAAGGAGTTTCAAAGCAGAAACTGTGCAGGGGATCTGCAGGTGTCAGGCAGCTCAGGAAGGCAATAAAAGTCACATAAAGTCACGGAAATAAAGTTTCAGTGTTCCCTCTTTGTCCGGAACATCACAGTGACATGCCGCTCTGCTGGTGCGACCTCCTGACCTCCGGTGAATAGCAAGTGGGCCCACAGAGCTGCCACAACATTGCCATTGTTGTCTGATTCGGTGTCACTCAGGAAGAACAAGGAAGCAGGGTCACAATCCTGCTGTCAGTCATCCCCCTCCGCTGGAGGATGATGAGCAGACACTGGTGGCTTGAGAGGGCTTAGGAAGTACAGCTCAGTGTTTGTCTGTGAAAATCAACAAGTCAAGTCGAGTCAAATGTATTTATGATGCGTCTCTAACAAAGGGGATTTTTGCGATGTGCTGCACCAAGAACCGAGAGCATAAATGCAGATAAAGATGTGGGATAAAAATAAGAAGGAACAAGCACATTGCAGATTTCAACAGAAATCATGTGTAAGGCAATATGAAAGCATTGGATATCACATACCTCTGTATTATCTGCATCTTAACTTCCTTGAACATTGCTGTTTCTGGGGCACACACATTTTCTCAGGGCATGTTTTTTTTTTTTTTTTTTGGTTTTGTTTAATTCATGTAATGCAAAGGTCAAACTTGTTTTTACACCCTGTAATGAATAATTGAAAATGCAGGCATGTTGGAGGTGAATAGTGAATATTCTCACTCCCTTAAATAAATATTTAGCTTACGTGTCTGCAAGGGTGTAAGGAAACTGTTAAAGATGTAATCTCTCCGCTACATCACAGTTGTTTGACTTAGACACTCACTAATTAATCCAAAGCCCTCACTTTAATTGCCTTAATATATTGCCTCTTTGTCTTCTTTATTTTGATTTTCTCATGATGTCTAGTTCCCCTTAATTGATTCAAAAGGAGATCTAATCTGCTTGCTGAGTGTGGGGCACGTATTGATAGCTTTACTTTAAACCAGCGACAGTTTTGCGGTTCCCATTGTCTACACTAATTACAGCAGACTTGATGTATAGTCTTGGCCAACTGGAATTGAACCTCCAGAGTGTTGGAAAAGAGCACTCACCATTCTTGCTTGGTTTTTGACAGGAAAAGACCAATGAAGACAGCCAGATGGTGGTCGGCGGCAATTTTACTGTTGGGGCTTGCTGTGCTTGGCGCCGACGGGAGACCCAACAAGGAGGGATTCGGGTTGCCGCCCTATCGACCAGTCGTGAGATTCCGACACAAGGTATTGATTGCTTTCTTTTTTAATTTGCTGTCCGTAACAAGAGCTGTATGTGCTTTTGCCAAGTATAAAACTAATTACAGTGGCGCTTTCTTGCTGCATCAGATGACTCTCCTGTGGTGGTTGTTTTTCTGCCTGCTGAAAAATACTTGATGAATCATTATCCCTCCCTCTGTGCCAGGGGACCGTCTTTTCAAAGACAACATCAGATTATTGCGAGGCACAGCTGAGCAAAGATGAAAATGAGCTTTGAATGAAGTGAGGATGCTCGCATGGCATATTAGTTGAACATTTAAAGTAAAATATGTAACTGAATGCTTATTGATACAGGGCAGACCCCATTATCAAAATCTGCCGCTTTTATTAATCTCTCTCGCTGTATCTCAATGAACGTCCCCTCTAAACTAGTAGACTACTCTATTTATTCTTCTCTTCTGTTCCAAAATGCCAGAGTAACAGAGAAGGATCTGTTAGAACCAGACTGGGATAGAAAGGGATGGTTCTGGCAGACGGAGACTTGAGGAAAGCAAAGTGTTTTGTCAAGAGGCATTAGTTGGATTGTGGCTCTTCAGTACACATTTCCCATAAGCCCCCTTTGCAAGTCTGTTCACTGGTAAACACATCTCCTCTCTATCCAATCCAAGATAAATATTAGCGGTGACAATAAAGGAAAATTGGATTTAATTAAGCTTTTTACTTCAAGGCAGTCTGTCATCTCTAGACTAAATATTGCATTTAAAATTTGTTTAAGTCGACTTAAGTCACATCTGCATGGGAATGAAAGGCAAAGACGGTGGTACTAAAGGATGCATGGGGTGAGAGGTGGTTAGAAAGAGAGGGAGATGAAGAGGAAGACGGAGGGAACAGATGGTAGGAACGTCATTGGACTGCATCAGAGTTGAGCGAGAAGCTGGGAGATATGCAAAGCTGTTGAATCGACGCAATGGTCAAACACATTCTGACCTTTTGAACAATTTATTCAGGGAGATGCTTTCGAAATACCAGGACTGTAGGTATCGGCTGTACAAGAGTTCTGCTTCTCTCTAGCCACCACTACCCAGGAAATTGATTGTGTGTGTGTGCGTGTGTGTGTTAAGGACGTAAAGAGCTTTAAACTTCAAGACCCAAAAATCCTGTAATATGATCTCAGTAAACTGATGACATGGCACTTCTTCCAGGCTGGGATGCTTTTGAGAGAGAGGCACATACTGTATATAAAATGTCCACCTCTGTTTGGACGGTGTTGGATTTCAGTCTTAAAGGACCACTGTTGAAGATCACTGCTGTATAACATTATCCCTGTGTGCAGTGTGGCATTGCACCATTGTCTTGTCAATAGTTCGTACCCTTTCAGATCCTACATATCCTGGGCTAAACAGAAACAAGAGAAACTAGTTTTCCAGATTTTACTGTCTCACTGGTTTGAAATGTTTCTTTCTATAGCCTGTGTCCACTCCTTTTTTATAGCTATAGGATTTTGGAGACAGATAGCACGTTATGTATCAACATGTGTAACTGATGTCCTCGTACTTGAATTTCATTTTAAGTATGGTGAATTTACAGGATCTGCTTAAGGGGCAATGGGGTGCCCTGATAATAAAATATAGGTAGTTTTATGTCTAGGTTTTGATTGGAAATCTGGAAAACATAAAAAAAAAAGTAAAAAAGTAAAGCTTGTTTAGATGATTAAAAACAAAAATTGCTGAATTAAATGTTCAGTTACACTGTCCTGCCATTCATTTTTTATGAAATTTATAATGTTCAGTTTTGGTCAACATTGTCAGAAATGTGTAAATTCAATTATATATTTACTTGTTTTTTATTGTTAAAGTTGGTGTTGTACAAGAATGAGAGGTGTTTTCTAATATTTGTGAGAATTCTCTATCTCTTTTTAACTGGGCTGTATTTTTACATAGATACAAAATAATAATAAAACTAACTGGTGTTTCAGAATGTGCCTCAAAAACGTCATTCTTTATTTTATAGTAGTGGCTAAAAAAAAAAAAAAAACATCTCGCGGAATATATCCTCAAAATTTATTGTTAAAACTAGCAGATTTCAGGATTTCAGAAGCCGTTTAAAAGGCACTGAGACACAAATCTTCGAGGTGGCTCTCCTAGTGTTAATTGCAAAATTTGCATTGCAGCTTTTCTTTTTTTTTTTTCCCACTTGAAACTTTTGCTGGTTGTACTTAATTTTTTTGTCCCCAGTACGATCCTCAGTCCCTGGTTCACCTTCTTTTGTGTGAAACAGAGTGTAGTTTCTCTTGTTGAAACAAACTAGTTTGGACTTCCTCTCTTTTTATTGCCCAGTTTTGGAACCAGAGTGACTTTAATAATTAAAGTAATGTATGTCCACATGTAGCGGGAATTTGACAAGACGCTACAAAAATGATGTATGTGCTTTTCCACTCCAATGAAATTAATGTGCCAGGCACTGTGATTACATCGCAGAGGAATGTCATTACAGCATCTGCATACCATTACAATTCGTCTTGTGAGAGGACAGAGGTAAACTCCGCTCATCTATCCGCCTGTCAAACGAGGCTGTGGAAATTTACAGCCATTGCAAGCCTTTTTCCAAAATAGGTCATTGGCCTTTTTTGTTTTTGAGACTTTTCTCCACTGTTGAATAGAGTACAGAGAAGCTTGGCTCATCCGCTTGTCAATACAGTTTAGTGAGCAATTTACAGAACAGCTGTTTTAAACTGAGATATTATAGAGAAGCAATACCACGTTTAAGAACAGGTTTACCTCAGATTTTAAGTTTTTGGTTCTCTTTGAAAGTGTAGTAAGTAAAGAAAGTCCCTAATTGCAAAATAATGAGAAATCCATTTCATAATTCAAAATTTGCATCATATTTTTTAATTAAAACCTTGTCACATTCATCATTTGTGAAGAACAGGGTGAGACAATATTTTTAATAACATGATTACATTAATTTTCTCATCTATACATCCAGAGCAATGCGACATGCTCTGCTTGAAGCTGTAACCCCAGCGGCTGTATTAATGCTATGCCTTTTCATGTACTTTGAAGGACAGTGTTTGACAAGGGTAACAGGATCGGATACGACCTTATAAGCTTTCCTCGCAAAGACTTCAATCACCAGGAGGCACTCGGCCATAAACAGCTGGTCACGTGCTCTACCCATAATTCCCTTGGTATTGTTTCAGAAATTCACTGTGAAATCCTCCACATGGGGTCAGGTATAGGACGTAGATCCTTTACACCAGAATTCAGCCCTAATGATAATTGGTTTTAATGAGAATTCACGATGGTTACTGTTCTCAAGCCTCTGTAACATGGAGGTCTTTTTTTTTATTTTTATACCCTTTTATTTCACTCAGGCTCTTTCCCGATGAGTTTACCTGTAAGAGTGATGGAGAGGCTCTGTGTGTAATTTGTGAAATTTGTGGAAAAGTATCCAGGCTTGCCCAACACCAGGGACAAAAGCAATTTCTGAGAGTTTGTCGCTCTGACATCAAGCTGTTATGTCAGGACAAACAAAATGGAGGCAAGGACAACTGTGCAAAGCCCCATCCATCCAGCACTGGCTTGGCCACATGGCAAATCTAGATTAACAGGGGATAAGCAGAGAGAGACGGGGGGAGAGAGAGAGGGAGGGAGAGAGAGAGAGAGAGGCAAATGAGATTGAGATAAAGAGACAGGAGATGGGAGAAATAACAAGAATAAATCACAGAATTCACAAACAGCTTGATGTACAGTAGCTGCTCTTAAAGCTGCAATAGGCGATGTTTTGCTTAAATGTGACTACTGTCAGTATCATTTCCGCCCTCCTCTTCTTCAGCTGGTCAGTTTTAGCCCCAACCCTTGTCACTCATCTTGATGAGCTGTCTACTTTCAAATGGCAGCCAGCCTGAGGGGGAGGTAACCAGCGTCTGTGAAGTCTCCACAGGGGCTGAAGAAGCAGACACTGTATGGAGCCAATCTGCTATAACGACAAGATGCTGATGCCCATGCTGGTGTTAATCTCAGGTTTCCAGAGTCTGTTCAGCCGCATGCTTATCTTTGCTGTTCTGTGGCTTGTTATTTACTGTGCTTTGCCTACTATTGATATATAGACTTATTGCAGTGTAGCAACTAGCCTCACCACCCTCTGTAAATAGCTGCTGCAACACAGCTAACCACAGGCCGCATACACTACACAGGAAATCTTCAAGTCTTAGGGGAACTGGGGAATTCAGGTGTCAGGCGAGGCAAGCATTCAGCCCATAAAGGGCCTAGTGTTTAAATAAATAAATAAATAAATGCAAGGGTCTGTGGTGGTGTGGATGAATTGCTACAGGTAAGGCTGCCTGTGCATTGAAAGTTGCAAACTCTCCAAAAATATTCTCTTAACATTTTGACTTCCAAGAAGAATTAAGAGATGCCATAATGCTGCTTAGCAGTTTATAATACTACAAGGGGAAGGCTCTCTGTTCTCTGTTGCAATGGTTGCATGGTAAACAGTAGCATTGCAGTATTACCAAGTGACCTACCAGGAATACGCTTATTTGATTTGCTAGTGTAGTTCATTGTGAGATGATATGGCATTGGGCTGCAGCAATAGTTGCGTCAGACTCAACTTCTTTTGTTGGATGCCTTGTGTTTTTTTTTTTTTTTTTCCTCTGTTGCCATCAGGACTTACACTGTCCCAGAGGTGTGGTCACATAGATGTCAACAAGAGGTTTTTTTTCTTTTTTCTTTCTTCACGCAGCACTTACAGATAGATCCAGGATCACTGATAAGATACTGAAGTGTATCTTCTACTTATTTGTCATACATGTATGTTGCAATTTGCAGTTATATGTTATAATTGAAGTGTATTTGAAGCTGATGGTGTAGAAGAGGGAGGGATGTGAAGTCTGAAGCACTACACGAAGGGGCAAGGAGGAGGGTGGTGTTGGTGGAGTAAAGGGGGTTAAGAGATAAAGCAAGTGGGAGAGAGAGATGTGGGCGGTCAGCCAGCTAGCTTTGACAGGGGCAGATGAACCACGGGTTGTACAGCTGGGTGCTTCGCCGTCCCCAGAGTCTTAGGGCAGCAGAGACAGACCTGCCAGCGGCCCTGGGGAAATCACTCTCTTCAAACAAATGGAGTGTGAACACTGTCTGCCATATGCAAATAAGCCCTATTTGATATCTTCCCTACCTGTAGTGCAGCTCTAAATGTCACCTCCTCTAGAGGGTGGTGGGGATACGAAGAATGTCAGAGCCACAGGTGTTTTCTGTGATTTGTGCTTATTGGGTCGCTAGTCAACGATGTTTCGTATAACATCCTCAAAGATGCTGGGCAGACAGAACAATATGGTTAAGTTAGCTGTGTCTTACTTCATGGTTTCATAGAATAGTTTCAGCGTATTCATAGCCACGCAGCTTGCATGGCTTTTACGATGGCAATGTTGGTTTGATCCATCTGATCACTTTGGTCCAGACTGACGTGTCTCAACAACTCTGTACAGACTTTGCACAGACATTCATGTCGCCTAGATGACGAAAACCTACAGACTTTGTTGATCCTCCTGGCTTTTCCTCTAATACCACCAGCAGGGTCCACATTTGTTGTTCAGATTGAAAAGTCTTGACAACTGTCGGATGGATTACAGGGCAGTTTTGTACGGACATTCATGGTCTTTGTGAACTTTGACGATCCCTTGACTTTTTATGCAGCACCATTGTCAGGTCAAAAGGTCAATGTGTTCAATTTGATTTATCTGTTAAATAGTTTTTAACAGCTTCTTTTCAATGAACCCCATAAAATCTGACTAAACTGTCAAAATAAATGAATTATGATAACAACTAGTGGCTTTTGCATATGGACATTTCCAGGCATAGTGTAGCATAGTCATACCTCTAGTTACAACAGTGTAAATCTAATGAAAACTAATTATTGATCAGTTTAAAATTACTTATTAAGTAATCTATCAGGAAAAAATAATCATCTTCTCAAATGCTTTACTGCTGTTCTCTTTTTGTTGTTTGTTCATTTAATATTGTTGGGTTTTTAACAGTTGCTTGGAAACAAAAAACACGATGAATCCATTGATCAAAAAGATAATGAAAAGATCAATTGATAATGAAAATAATTGTGAGTTGCAGGTTTATAGCATTTCACAAAATGTGAATAACGTCATCCTGAAAAAAGATCTGCGAGGCAGTTGTTTCTTCATGAGTGAAACTTGTTAGTGACAATTTAGTAAGAGGAGGTGTCAGTGTAGTTGACGTGGTATTTTCTTGTCAGTTTTCAGCTGCAGTACATGAGCACCAACAGTTGCATTTAACAGCCTGGCTCCCACAGGAAATCTCTACATTCAATGTAGGAATTGTTAAGTGCGGCACTGCTCTTGTGGGTTTGCTTTCCTCTGATAGGTGTCTCATTAGCAGTAGAAGTTATAAATGTAAGCGTACAGACTCGTTACCATTTTAATGGAAGTGTAAGAATGACAATATAGAGAAAATGGCACAGATAGAATCACTGTCAAGGGACACAGTGTAAAGTAACCAAACTACATGGTGAGCTGAATTATTTTTATAGTCAAAATTAATTTTTTTTCACCAAATCTCTTAGATAAAGTTACACTTATATGTGTGAAATGCTTTTAAGCTATCACATACTTGCTACATACATATTGATTGACTTTTTTTAAAAATATGGAAACTATGCATTATGCAGATTTTGTGGGCAAACCCAGGAACTGAGTAATCTTCTATTTTTAGTAGGCAGTCAGGGACCGCAGTTCATTATTTACAGTAGACCTGTTGCATAATGCATCTTCTTCATAACATCACCCTGCTGGAGCTGGTAGAAAGAGAGAGTGAATTTTCTGCACAAGAACGAGAAGGATGAGCTATGCAGATTTCACTGTGGAGAAATCAAATATTTATGCCTCGTTCTTTCATATTCATGGTTTGGGGAGAGCAGCTACTTAGAATAGTAGTCCTGATAGCAACGTTGTCTACAACTGTCATGACTATGCATCTTCCAAATGCAGCTGATTTTTATAGTTCACCTACTCAAGGGGTCGTGGTTATTTGCTCTTTATATGTCTCTGCACTGTGATTTCTATTGAGTGACTCCTCTGTTTCTTATTCTGTCAAATAGAGTTCAATTTTATTTTGGTTCATCTTAAAAAGAATGAAAGAGAATGAAATAACGGAAGGGAAGCAAAATAACAATCATGATGGAAACCAGTAGAGCAACAGCGAGATCCACAAATTGCTGTTATAAAATTAGAGTGAGAAAGAATTTAAGTACTAATACTGTATAAAGGAGAACAAACAGGAAGAAAGAAATTGGATAAACGCGACACAACAAATCGGAAAAAGAGGAGAAAGAAGGGAAAAAAGGAAGAATGATAAAAAGGTCTGTAGTATACAAAATAAAATCCTTGGGAACATGGCTATGTTAACCAGTTGATGTATTTATTAATAAGTATGAATTAAGTATTAATATTGTGAATGTGAGTGAGTCAAACGGCCACTTAACATAATGGCACATTAATGTCTGACTTATTTATGCATCATTTGTTGCCAATCAAACAGGCAACACCACATTGCCTCAAACAAGTTCCTGCGGTCAGAGAGTGAAATCCTTGAAGCTTTTGCATTTTGCCTGCATCGACATGTATTACATGGTCTGTAGAATACAATTTCTATAGTACAGGCACCAAGGATTTCACTCATTCAGCTAAATGAAAACAGCTTCCTGTCATATTGTTGATGCAGTGATCTTGTGGTTTATTATAACTGTGTTCTCCTTTTTGTGTTTGTTCCAGCAGGATGGGATCCCTGAGAGCTTGAGGATAAAGGGTGAGTCTCTATTTCTAATCCCCCTCCTCCTCCTATGACTTAAAATGTACAACCAGCATTGGACATCATGCAGGTTAGGTGTAGGGTGGTTGTCTGATGGAGGCAACAGCATGGCTTAAGCACATCTGCTGTAGGATATTTCAGACTACCCATGGTGTATTAGTGTTTTACTTTTTTAAAGAAAAGCACCAGACAAAACCGGATACTTTAACAAAAACCAAAGTGGAGCACAGCACTCCATCATCTGATCTTTTGAACCAGTTTGTTTGGTTTAACAAAAAGATATCTCACCTGATAATCATGTTCTAACACAGTGAACCAACAGCTACTGTGGCTGGGGGCAAACATTTGCTCTGCTGGTCTCAGGTACCCGCTACAGACAGGTGAAAAAATTTAAGAAAAAACCAACATAAAGTTTCTTAGTAAGGCGTTGGGCCACCATGTGCTTCCAGAACAGCTTCATTGTGCCTTGACATTGAATCTACGAGTCTGTGGGACTCTACTGGAGGGATGAACATCTTTCTTCCAAAAGATATTCCCTCATTTGGTGTTTTGATGATGGCGGTGGTGTCGGTCCAAAATCTCCCATACGTGTTCAGTGTGGTAGAGATATGGTGACTGTGAAGGCCAGAGCATACGATGGGGGGCATTATCACTCAGAAAAACTTTGTATTGATTTGCGGTGACCTTTCCCTCTGAGCGGAACAAGTTAGCCCAAACCATGCCGGCAAAATACCCTTCGCAGCATAACAGAGCCACCGGATCCCCTCACTGTAGGGGTCAAGCATTTAGGCCCGTACTGTTCTCTTGGTGTACACCCACACACGCAGTCCTGACCAGATGCCAACCTCAAGAACCTCAACTGGGTCCTTTCGACATGAAGGAGCAGCAGCTCTACTTCGAGCTTCCCCCACATGTCAGAGCTCCATACCCTTTATCTAAGGCTGAGCCAAGCCAACTGATTTTATTCACAATGTGGTTCTTTCAGTCAGTACCCAATGCTCATGACCATAGGTGAAGGTAGGAATGAAGGTCGACTGCTAAATCGAGCACTTTACCTTCCAGTTTAGTTCCCTCTTCACCACCCAAGATGCTCCTTCACTTGGGGCAGAAAATCTGTCCCAACCCTAGGAGAGTGATCTACTGTTTTTAGGCGGAGAACCATGTCCTCAGACTTGCAGGTGCTGACCATCATCACCGCTTCACACTCAGGTGCAAACCACCCCAGTGCATGCTCAAGGTCACAGTCCGATGAAGCTAACAGTACCACATCATCTGCAAATAGCAGAGAATAAATTCTGAGGCCACCAAACCGGACACAGTGCTCCTCCTGGCTGCGCCTTGAAGTCCATGAAAATCACAAACAGGATTGATAAGGGACAACCCTGGTGCTGTCCAACACCCAACAGGTGTGTGTGTGTGTATGTGTGACTTCCTGCTGAGAACACAGACACAACAACATCTAGGTATCTATCTATGATTTGTGGGGATAAAAAAACAGTCCACCTTGTATTGTTTCTCAAGTTGGGTTCATCAAGATGCTTTTAAAATGTTAGACTAAAGAGCTCTAATTGTGGGAGTGAATTTACATTAGACTATAATTATTTGTTGATTCATTTGGCAGTTATTAGTTAATTGAGTTGACATTGAAATGTCTCTGAAGATATTCAGTTTGCTGTCCATAGAAGACGAAGAAAGCCAGCAAATATTAACATTTGAGAACGTGTAACAAGTGTTTTTTTTATTTTTTTTATGGCACTTTTGTTCTAAAAATTACTTAAACACATAATTGATTATCACTTCAGCTCTAATTTACATCTGCAGTTAATTTCTCCATTCACAGTAATTGTCAATAAAAGATTTAAACTTATTCCCGATTCCCAATTGTGATGACATTTTTCATTTTCTGTCATTTTATACACATTGTTCGGCCAACTGTTTACACAAAACAGTTGATTACTTACTGATTGATAAATAAAAATATAAATGAATCTGTTTTGAAGATAACCATTAGTTGCAGCTGCAGTTTGCACCATTATCCACAGCCAATGTCTTCTACCAGTTAGGTGCTGGTGGTGTGGATGCATGAATGCGCCATGGTCCTCTTGCTGTTTGACAGGTGCTTCTCATCTGTCAACCTGTCACCTTTCTAATGCCTTTTCTGTCTCCTCTAAACAAGAGTCAATGTCAGGCAAAAGGTGGTCCTGCTGCCCAACATGTCTGCCACTAAGTGTTTGAAAGGGCCGCTAAATGGACGTCTCCCCATTTTTCTTCACCAGGGAAGGTCGAAGCAGTAATTGTAGAGGGTGCATTACCATAAAGGGCGGCCCCAGCTGTCTGCTGTGATTCACTTTAATGCGCCATGTTCTGTAAGCCGAGAGGGGAGATCTCACTTTGGCCAGTTTTCAGCAAACTCATTTCCAGCCCCAATAACGAGAAGGCAAGCGAACTGTAGAGGAAATCATAAATAATTCAAGCATCACCCCGTACATTGGAGGCTTCTCATTATTACTCAACTGAGGTCAATTTAGCATTAAAACTTCAATTTTACAAGCTACGTCACAAGCTACATTTTGAATGGACATCTAGCCAGCCAAAATGAGAGGAAGCACAGGAGCAGCTGAACAGAGTACAGTGATTTATCTGATATTTACAAAAAGCTGCAAAACAGTTCCTGGTGGAGAATGAGTGGAGAATCAGTCTGTATTTTAAAATTCCCGTAGAATATGTTCATTATAGTAATAATTAACCAAAAACAATTGCATCTTTTTAAAATGTTTTTTCCTGCCTGAGGATTTGAAATAGTTTCCTCCCTCAAAATCTAAACTAGGTGACAGTGTGTTGTATTGTAGATTGGTGAATTCCCTCTCACTCCATTCCCTGTCATTGTTCAGTTGTCTGAGACTATTTCATTCCTCGCCTATGATAGACTGGCGACCTGTTCAGGGTGCGCCTTACCCAGTCTTTCACCTAACGTGTTACCCTGCACAACATGATCGGTTCTGAAAATGGACAGATGGATATTATATATCTACATTTAGTGTGAATGAAAAGACAAAAAATAATTATAGATTGAGTGAATGCAGCGGCCTATAAACTTGTACTGAATGTCAGCACTGAAGAGACAAAGACAGACAAAATCCCAGCCTTTTTCCAGGATGCTCTGTAATTGGAGTCCCAGAACGAGGGTGTGCCAAACTAACCGAGCTTGTTATGCAGGCTGCAGCAAGACCTTGGGCTGCCGGTGAAATGCAATTTTACAGAATAAATAGACTGATTTAGCCATATGAAATACCTGATGGAACTTTTTGAGATAATCTTACCATCCTCATTACACGTAAAAGGTGTCAGTGGTGGCAACACTGTTCGGATGAGGGATGACGTGCTGGTGTGGTGCACAGCCAAAAGACGGTTAAACTCCAACATAATTGCTAGTGTTTACACACCATGTTCAGTGTAGCAAACCGCTGTTATTTAAAAAAAATGTTTGTTTTCTTATATCAGATTTTAAAAAGCTGTGTTTTATGTTAGGTTCTTTGTAATTAGGATTGTCACGCTTCCTGAATATATACAAAATTTTGAGGCTGTAATTGCAGATAACTAAAATTATTAGACTATTCTTAAGCAAAACACCATTTTAACCAGTATAAATTTAGAGCTTGGGTTCAAATGTTTTTCCATCAATGTATAATTTTTAGATTAATCTTTACAGGTGTGGTGGAGCATGGTGAAACATGACACATTTACTATATCTGGGGACGCTCTCCATAATCTGCTTTGGAGAGACGTTGATCGGGTTTGTCAGTTCACACCTGTCCAGTCGCCGGTGCCAAGGCAGTCTAACTTCATCATTTCAGTAAAAAATGTGTTTGTGTTCACATTACTGTAGCTGTTTGACCAATGACATTTTCAGTCCATGCTAACGACAGTGAGAGGAAACGGCCATACAAACGTGACACTAGATCCTCTGTCACTTTTGCTGTATTGTTGTTTTCGGTTGCAGCTTTAACAGGTACATAATTTACATAACTAACAAAAAATTATATTTATGAATCCTAAATAAAACTACAATTATGTTTCATTAATATCCCGTAAATACTTTGCTGCCAAACATGAACTTCCAACAGCTTTTTAGCGACTTTTGTTCAGGGGTTTCAGTTTGTGTTTGACTTTGTTGAAGGTAAAATAGGTCAGAGCTTATCCTGTGTTTAAGTATTTGTGCGATATTTGTCATCCAGTTTAAGATGAATCCTGTTCACAAACACTTTGAGGTTGTAGCCATTTTTTTTTTTTCCTCTTGGAATCCATGATAAAGACAGACATGTTTTGTTTGTTTCCTTTTGCTCATGTCGTTTTTGCTGTCCACCTGTCATCTGTTGTGGATGAACCCTGTGGAGGTAGTACTACTGTAGATACATGTCAGGAGCTTCAGTTAATGTTGACATCAAACATCAGAATTTGGGGGGAAAAATGTGATCTCAGTAACTTTGACTGTGGCGTGATTGTTGGTGCCAGATGGGCTGCTTTGAGTATTTCTGACACTATTGATCTCCTGGGATTTTCACACACAATAGCCTGAGCGGCAGTTCTGTTTGGAAATGCCTCGTTGATGAGGGAGGTCAGTGGAAAATGGACTGTTTGGAGCTGACACAAAGACTACGGTACCTCGGATAACCACTCTTTACACCTGTAGTGAGCAGAAAAGCTTCTCAGAATGAACAACACATCAAACCTTACGACAGATTGTCTGCAACAGAACAAGACCACATCTTGTTCCACTCCTGTCAGCCTAGAACAGAGATTTTTTCCTTTTTTTATGCCTCCGCGCCAGCGACAGTCCTTACATTCATACGCACGTCCCATTCTTGTGAAGACAATATCTCATTAATGCATTTCAAATTTGGCACAAACATTCACTTGGACATCAGGACGAACTGATTAGAATTTGGTGGTCAGAGGTCACTGTGACTGAAGAATTAATTTGCTAATTATGACACAATTTAACACAAATGTCTAATAGAATAAAATGATGAAGTGACAATAATTTCTATCCAAATCATCAAAGGTCAACTTCACTCAGACATCATAATGTTCTGCAAAAAACACACCATTATTCAACGCTGTAACTCAGGAGCAGACGGGGAGATTGTGACCATATTTCCAGCAGCTTGGCTGGCAGAGGCATAAAACCACGAGGCGGTAATTCTGTTTATTTTTAAAGATTTATTTGATAGACACAACAGAGGGGAGACAGAAAAGGGGCTGGCAAGGAGTCAGGAGTCAGAAGTCTGAGGCTCCAGTGAACACAGACTCACCAAAACTGGACATTTGAAGACTGGAAAAACCTAGCCTGGTCTGATGAATCTGGATTTCTGCTGAGGAATGGAGATCTTAAGGTCTGATTTTTGATGTCAACAGCATAAATCTATGAACCCAACCTCCCTTTGGGCCCCTTAATACCAATCGGCTATCATTTGAATGCCACAGCCTATCTGTGTAATATTGCTGACCATGTGCATGGGCTACTTCCAACGGGATAATGCTCCATCATCACGAAGCAAAAGTCGTTTCAAGCTTGACATGTCAGTGAATGCAGTGAACTTAAATGCCCTCCCTAGTCACCGGATCTGAATCCAAGCGCAAACCTTTGGGTTGGGTAAAGTGGGAGATTTGCAACATGAAAATGCAGCTGACAAATCTGCAGAAACTATGTGATGCAATCATGTCAACATGGAGCAGAATCTGAAAGGAAAGTTGCCAACATCTTGTGGAATCCATGCCACAAAGAGCCAGGGCTGTTTTGAGAGCAAATGGAAGCTCTACTCAGTACCAGGATGGTGTTTCCAATAAAGTACTCGCTGAATGTATGACAACTGAATAATCAATGCACAGTAGCAAAATCCAGCTCATGGTGACAATGGTACTTAAGAGATTTCAGTGGGGAAAAAAGTACTTATAGCTTGTTTTGAATATGTTTTAATACTTTACAATTCCTTTGTTAGTGTTTTAAATATACCCAGACTTTATAAAGCCAGCATTTAATCAAATTTCACATAACTAGAGGACATGTTGGTTTGTTGAGTACCCAGGGGAAGTGCAGAACTCTTCTTCCGTGTGAATATGGCCACTGAAGAAAGATTTCCCCACAGACAGACCACAATATTAGGCTTAGATAACGATCGAACATCCTCGACTATTCCCATTAGTATGGTACAGCCTTACAGGTTTGAACTCTGCACAAGAGCAAACATCTTGTTTTGTTGCCTGGCACCAATGTTTATGTTCCCCTGATCTATGTCATCTCCCATTTTTTCCTATACTGACATAATATATTAATCTGTATGCATAGCAGCTGCCTTGCCCCTACCAGACCCAAGCCCATAGCAGCAGTACATTTGAATAATTCAGAGGCTGCAAACACCAAGCTCTAAATTGTATATTAATTCTAAAATTACACACCACCCCTCGGGCCCGGGTTATAGTTTTTATAACTCGTCACAGCTGTACAGAGGAGCGGTGAGCACTGCGTTGCCCCGCACTTTTCTCAGACAGGATTACTGGAAAACTCCCTGTTGTTCCATCTAGCCTTTCACTGTTTGACCACAATTTAATTTGTAATAGCTTCCATACAGTGGGTCTTAATCAAGTTACTGTGGACTGTGCATTCCTTTTATGGGCAGGGAGAGAAGTTGTTTTTAAAGACAGGCTGTGGGACTGCACTGCACCATCTGCCTATGAGCACCTCTGACAGGCACTTGGATGAGTTGCTGAGTTTAAAAAAAAAAAAAAAAAGGCCTATAGGAATTTCCTTTTGAATTCCCACAGGACTTTGTGGCTATCTTTACAGGTCATTCAATGCTCCTTGACCCACTAAGCCATAAGAGGACAGTAAATGTATGGCCTAAATACTGTACAGCACACCTCTTCACCTCCTCGGGGGGAAAGAGCCAGCTATACCTTTCATGGTCACTCTGCAATACAAAGAGTATTAAGCTGCGGTTGCACTGCAGATCTTCTTGCTCAGTTTTAACTTCATGCTCATGTCTATGTTTTTCAGGAAAAGTGTCTAAATCTTTGGATATAGCCCATAAGTTATCTGACAGTGGCGTCAAAAACACACCCACGAAAAGATTAACATAATATTACATTTGGTTGTCCGCCGCTCATTCATCAGTTCTCTTCTTAATATCATCATTCACTGAGTATGAAAAATGCTTCTAATACAAGCTAATTCCCTTTGAATGATGCTGAGTTTTCTTTCTTTTTTCTTTTTTTTAATAATAAACCACTATTCATACGCAACATGGATAGCGTCTGAGAGAGACTCATAGAAACTTTGATGGTGCTTCTTGATGGTCCTTCCTGAGATAACAGGAGTTTAGCACAAAACAAGGAGCGTATTATTACATATATATTATTACAGTTACCTGTGAGAAGATTCAAATGTAGTCTAATCCAGTTTGAGTGATAAAGTCCAGGAGTTTGAAATGGGGTGTTTTGTTTCAAAGTATTCTACCTGCACCAAAAGCCACATTGAATTATTTTTGCTAGGTCAGTCTGCGGTTTTTGTTTTTCTTCAATTTCCATGTTGTAATTACGAGTGGAAAACGTCTGGAAGGTCCAATACGTCAAACTTAATGTAATTAAACCCAAATTTTAATGGTGTTATATTGTCATTGCAGTGTTTTAATTCTCACACGGCCAACTCGGTAATCATATAGTCTATAAGTTATTAACATGGGTGTCTTTCTCATCTCTACCATCCGTTTTATAAGACATGAAAGTGGTATTGGCCTTTTCACCTCTGATACAATGAAGGGCTATGTGCCCATCTCACTATGGATATTCTGACTAGCAAAAGTTCAGCTGTTGCTAATAACATTAAACATGGCTCCATTCAGTGTCCTTTTGCCAGTGCGAGGACCCTGATATTGTAATTGCTGGTTCAATGATTTAGTTACGAATAATAATGTTATGTGTGTAATGTAATGTATAAATTTACACCTGTATGACTAGTCAAAATATACATACTAGCTAAAATTAACTGTCCAAATTTTATACCACGTAACTCTAAATGGTTTTGTGAATTCACAAGAGGACAGTTGGAAAAGTACCCTCAAAGATTGCAACTGTTATCCTAAATTAACCTGATTCTTGAATAAAAATTGTGATAAATTGCACAGTCTTTTTCCATCCTACCTGATCATTAACTACTTAACCTGTGTCCCAGGTGTGAGTCAGTTCCTAATTAGATGGCTGGAATGCAAACCAGCAGGACTCTGCATGGTGTGAACCATGATTTGAACTACTGAACTGTTTCTTGTCTTGGTCACAGGCTTCTAATGAGCTACAATCTGTGAAAAATTATTGTTCAAATAGTGTTTCTTTAAATGCAGATTAACTGAGATAGCTCTGCTGCTCTCACCCCTGGATACACATTTAAGTGGTATGTTAGCTGTTTGACTGCCTTTGCCCCCTGGTTTAAAGTCAAAAATTCTTTCTCAGCAATAGAAGAGTGCATCTACTTGAGTAGTTTTGAACTGCTCCACTGATAATTAATTGAAGACAGATTTTTGTGGACTTGTAACATTTGATTTTTCTGCAAACCAAATGAGCTTCACACTCCAGCCCTGTTAATGAGTTCAGATGTAGGAAATTCACTGTTACCTTCAGGGAAAAAAAGAACTCTCTAGTTGCTTTATCACTTACTCTCACCATCATTTCTTTTTATTTGACAGATTTTTATTCTACAGATTCTGAATCCTGATTGCATAAAAGGTTCAAATTATAGTTATCTGGCTCGTGGCTTTGAGGGGGAATTATTCATGCTCATAAAAATTGAGTGACGGCCCTTGGCCATAAGAATAACATTTATGAGTCATACTGTACGATACCGACATGTAATATATTTCATGTCGTTGAATTGCTTAATGAACTTGAAAAGAACATTAAACTGCTTATTTGAAAATAACACACACAGAAGGGTAAAAAAGAGTTTGATAGCTGTCATGGCGACCATCAGTTCTGCCAAAGGAAGCGTAACGTGCTACACACTTAGCAAGATCAACAATATTACCATCAACACTCAGCTTCAGCATATAAATGACTCCCAGGATGTTGATACCCATAATTTTTGGCAAACCATATCCTGAATATGTAGAATTAAATGGAGTGAGACGAATCTAATTGAGATTCATCAATAATTCTTAGTGATCTGCATGAACCCGTGGTACTTACAGTGGATAATGATGAAAGCTTGGCAATAGCAGTGCTTTTTTTTTCCATCTGAAGGTCAACAGAGTAATCATAGAAAGGAACATTATCTTGAGGGACAGCTCCTGCTCTAAGCCAAGATTAACTTTAATGTACCTTTTATCTGAATGGCAGGACCACATCAGTGTCCAAACATGAAATAATTCCATAAAAATGCCACTCAGCCCTTCCACATAGTCCAAAAATTCTGAATATGAGAATAAATTCTTAAAGATTTCTCAGCCGTCTTTATTCAACTTTTCCCAGGAGCTGGACATTAATCTCCTCACCTTAAAACATAAGACAGTATTTGGTGGTAATTTTAGAAAGCATGAATAGACCATGTGAATGAAAAGAACAAAAGGTCCTGGTGCCTCCAACACAGTCCGATTCCAGATTATCTTTCAAAGCTCTTTTTTTTTTTTTTATTGCACTGTTAGTATCGCTGTTTGTATGTGGAGAGATTTAAAAAAGTCAGTTTGACTGACAGTACACTCTTGTTGTCTTGCATGGCCTTGTTATCAGCAGGGGGTTTAGCTTATCACTGCAGTTTGGGGGGAAAAAAAATCAGCTTCAAGTTTTGTTTTCTTCTGTTCCTCCATGAGCTGATGGTCTTTCATGTGTTTCATCATTGTAAAAAAAAAAACTCTCTCTTTTTCTGATGTTTTTTTTTATTTGTCAGACAGGAGCAATGTGTTGTTTAATCTCTTCACAAACACTTTGACGATTGTATTCCACAATCATGCCCTATTTTTGAATGGCACAAGGTTTTTTTGAAAGAAAGGCCCCTATTGAGTTTAAACGGTATAACCCTCAGCGAGCTAAATAACAAAAGCCTTGATCCCTTTCTTTAGCTTTTCAACCTGAGACAGAGACCGACAACCATATGAGCTTCATCACAGATAAGATATCCATTACTATGGAGAACTTTTTTTACTTCTACTGGTATTTGATTGCTTGGCGGCATGGTGGTGCTGTGGTCAGCACTGTCGCCTCACTGCAAGAAGGTTCTGGGTTCAAACCTGCCAGATTCCTCCCACAATACAGGTAGGGTTGATTGGTGACTCTTAATATCCCATAGGTGTTAATGGTTGTTTTGAATCTATATGTCAGCCCTGTGATAGACTAGCACCTATCCATGTACCTGCCCTCGCCCAACGTCAGCTGGGATTGGCTCCAGGTCCCCAGCGACCCTGTAAGGAAAAGGGTTATGGATAATGGGTGGATGGATGAATTTCGAAGAGTTCTTGCTCTCATTCTCTGTCCTTGTTTGCTCCAGGGAAGGAGCACCTACGTATGGATCATAGCGATTATGTCTAGAGACTAATCAAATCTCTTTTTTTTTTTTTTCTCTGCACATTTCCCATTATGAGAAGTACTTGTAGCTTATTTGTTGACCTTAAAACCTTCAAATCAAACAGTGCAACATTACCTTGAGCACAGAGGGAACTTTTCTTTTTTTGGTCATTTTTGCTTTTATTCTGACAGTACAGTGAGAGAGAGGCAGGAATGTCAGGGAGAGAGAGGGGATGACATGCAGCAAAGGGCCGTGGGTCTGACTCGAACCCATGGGCCCATTAGGACTAAGCCCATGTGGTACGTGCTCTACCAGGTGAGTCACCGAGGCTTTTAATGCTTTGTATTTAGCATTGATTGTTGAAATTACTTCAAATTGCTAGATGAACAAAAACATCTTCATTGTGGCCATTTTTTTTGTGTGTGTGTTCGACAAAGCATTCAGCATCTCTAGTACATATTTGTTTCTTCACTAAATAAATATAATCCTAGCTGTAACCCTACATCCTTGCTGTTGGCCTTGTTGAGTCTTAATCCAAACAAAAATCGGTATGAGAAGGAGAAAAGACGATTGTATGATCATGTCAGTGTTTGTGCAGAAATCTAAAAACAAACAAAAAACAACAACAACAAAAAAAAATATGTCTGATCTTGAAAATGCAGCCTCCCTCCTGCAGCTCTCTTAGCAGAAGGCTGAACTATCAGCAACATTGAAGACAGGCACTTATTGCCTTCCCTTCATGCTAAATCTACCTAAATGTACATCCAACCATTACAGCACATTTAGATATTACAGGACAATGAAGTTAGCAGCCTGTTACCTGTCTGGGAAAAGTACAACAAGTTCTCTCTATCTCAGAAACGCTTCACAGATATTGATACATATCCATCTGAAGGGACGTGCACATGCATCTGCATTTGTAGATTATTTTGTAGACCAATTGAATTACAAGATGCTGAAAGGTGATTATGGAATTTACGTTAGACTGCTATATGAGATGGCACCCTCTATTACTGTCAGCTTTTGGGTTTAAACTCTATAATTAACAGATTTACTGTAGTTCTGAACTTTAATGCCCCTTCAACATCCCACATCGATGATATATTGGGATCCCAAGTCCACTCTGTTGGTGAGCAGTCACTGGCCCCGACAGACCAGCGACTGGTCAGTCAACTCGCCCAGCATAAACTTTTACTGACCCTGGGCCATCGTGCCATTGGTTATATCGGACCCTGTGTTCAAGAAAACATGAAGCTATGCATTCCCAGCAGTATATCATCTGCCCCCTTGTTTAATTTGATTGTAATTCTGATTTGAGCTGTAGACCAAAAGTCTTTGTATCCTAATATTTGATCCTTAAATATGGAGATGCAACAAGACAGTCATCTAAAAACCATTACAACAGCAGAGAAAACAAATTCAAAAATATCAGATATGGATAGAAAAATTGCTCAGTTTTCTGCTGTTTGCCCACCAACCAGACAACCCACTGTAATGTGAAGTGGTAATGGGAGTAGCGTGGGGTGCTTACAATTAGTCTGCAATCTCTGATAAATGGGGTTGTTGGTGGAAACGCTCTCAGTGCTGCATCCTGATGTGGACAGAATGAGAGAGGAGCCGGGCCCACGTTCAGTCATTAGGCGGGGGAATGAAATGGGACGGAAAGTTGCCAAGTGGCTGCCAGGTGCTCTCATATCCACTCTGTAGCACATGCACTCAGCCAGGGACCAGCGCAGCACATACTGTAAGAGGGTGGAAGTAACACATTTCTTTCAGTCTTGTTACTGAAATTGACTCCATTTTTCTGTTTTTATTTTGATAATGACTTAAGTATTTCACATGGCTCCATTTTACATCGCAGCCATTACACAATAAGTTAGACTATATAACTTAAAATAGAATAAATGTAAATATTGTAGCATCTGCTGAGGCACAAGTAAGTGTTAAGTTCACAATCTTCATAACAGTAAAATCTGAAAGGAGATGGTAACAAGTGTAGTAACTCAATAAGAAGCAGATGCACATTAGAGTGATGGATATGCAGTGTAGATTTTATTCCATTAGTTAATGCCTCGGTCACATTGTGTCTTCTAGAGCTAAAAAGTGATTAAAAAATAACATCTAGCGGAGCAAGTGTAGGCACAGAACTATTCATTAAAAAATGGAAATTGTATTTTACATGGTAATATACAATAGGGTAGAGAAAATAGAGTTTATCTTCACTCTAAAATCAACAACTCCTGAAACATTTAAAGCAAAAAGGTGCATAACCAGTGCCAGAGTTGTGGTGTGATAGCACTTAATTGACTCCAAATGGAGTACTGAATCTGCTTTTCAAATCTGGATCCCCCATACTGAATTTAATTAGCGTTAGCTTTTAACAATTGTAAGTAACTTAAGTTATAAATAACACTCAAAGGTTCGATTAGCATCTGTAATCACATTTTGTCTGATGATAAGGCACAAACACTACAGAGATGAATGCCAGCCTAATAATATTCACAACCTGTAGATACAATCTGAAAAGAGATGAGCTACACAAGATAAGAAGTGTTGATTGACAGTATGCGACACTTTGAAACAGCTACCGCAGTGTTTGCTTCAAATACTGGAGGTCACAACTCATGCTGGGAGACTGCAGCTCCTAAAACTGCTGCTTTGTGACGTGGTCTTGCTGCAAAAACACAATCCACTTGTGATTGAAGGTTGTTAGTCACTTACCAAAACAATGTTAATTAGCTATAGCCAGTATCATCAGTTGGTGACATTTGTTATTTCAACTAGGGCTTCAACTAATAGGTTGAATTATCGATTAATCTCTTTGATCAATAGATTAATCATGTCTAATTTGACATAATTTCTCATTGTTCTCTAATCTAATCTGGTTAAAATAAAGTATAAGCAACAGAAACACTTTAATCTTAAAGTCCACTTACTAACATTTTTCTGAGCTTTCAACCATTTCTCACAGCAAATTGAAGCAACAGGCTCAGTTGTTATGGCGTCATGGGGTAAAGTTAGAGGAAGATAATGTTCATGATTAAAAGAATCAAACATTTACTCTTGGCAGGTGGCAGGATGCCATTTATGGAATTTTTGATTTGATAATGAAAAAAATCTGTACGTCCAGTGGCTCCAAGTTGTGTTATAGATCTGCTTGCACTTGGTTGTTTTATAGCTATTTTTGCTGTAGCCTTCCTGGCTACTTGTTAACATAATTGGGTCATGTGATGACCTCTTTCTGTTGACCCAAACCAGATGTAATCTCTGTCACAGCAGGTTTTCAGTAGAATATTTGCAAAATGGGGAAAAAAAACAACAAAAACAAAACAAAAAAAAAAACCTTTTAGTGTACATATAAATATGCACACGTATTGCTCAACAGGATAATTTCCGACAATTCAACATTTTTCGCCGTATTTGAACCACACATGCAATTAATAGAAAAATAACATTTTACAGCATCAGAAGGCACAGTCGAGTTTAATATGTGGAATTGAAGTCCTAGAACAAAGTGTTTATGTAAATAACAGACCTCATTTTCTGCATAAATTGAAAACCTTGTTGAGAAAACAAACTTTTGATGTTTTTATTCTAAAAGAGATGCTTTTACTATTACATTAAAACCTTTTTTTTTTCTAATGGATCACTGTCAAAGAAACATAATTAATCTGCTGTGATTCATAGTTGTCAAACAATAAGATATGAAAAAAGGTTCACAGTTGGGGGGGGGGGGTACTTTTTAGGCACTGCAGCGGACAGCTGTGGTATGGCTATTAATGTCTTTCTGAACCAATGACAAGCTGGAGAATATCCAATGTGCAGTCTGTTCATATAGTTTTAATTTGTGTTTACAGTATATCCTTTGTAGTCTGCTAAGTGGTTTGTGATGAATGTGTCAGACGGTATTTTATGAATAAATTGAACGCGACTTGATTTGGGTGCTGTTTTAGATTTCACAAACACTCGGCACAGTCTATTCATGTGCTGTCAGTTGTGTTTTGTTGAGAGCTACAAGATGAATGTTCAGTAGTAAACAACCACCTATCCCATATCTGCCTCCTATACCTGCACTGAAATGTTCCTGTCTTGTTTGAAAAGACAATATATTTACCCCTTGCTGTATTTCTTTATCTAAGACCTTTCCATCACACGTGATAATTCGAGGCACACAAGTATTTTTTTCTGCCACTCCTGTCAGCACGTAGTGACTTTGACTTTTGCACTTCTTACATGGCAGCTTTTATTATTAAAGAAAAAATTGCATTTCATGCAAGAGTTAAATGTCTAAAATGTGAATGCAAAAGCTTTTTCTTCACATTTATATGCTTCCACGTCCACGACAGCTGTGGTCAGAGTCATTATGTTTTCAGGTTAATGTACGTCCATACATCCCTCCTATTCCTGTGAAACTGATATCAAGGCAATTTCTTCAAGTTTGGTGGAAACGTTCGCTTGGAACTCGATGATGAACTGATTAAACTTTGATGGTCAAAGGTCAAGGTCACTGATTCGGTAATTATGACAAAATTTCACACAAATGTCTAATAGGACAAAATCATGAAGTGATTTTTACATTTTACATTTTTACACAATTTTTATCCAAAAGTTCAAAGGTCAACTTCACTGTGACATCATAATGCTGCAAAACCATTTCTGGCCATTAGTCAGTGCTGTAACTCAGGAACAGATTGTGACCATATTTTACATTTGGTCGGACACTGAACTGATGACTGGGTGCCCACCTTGGAACTGTTGTGATTGTATAGATTGTTTGTGCTGTGGGGTTGAAGATGTATGTGTGAAGTATATGAGAATCGACAAACTTGCGTGTAAACTGCAACTGGACTGGTAGATGGAGGCATACAACCACAAGGTGGTAATTCTTGTTTACAGTTAGAAAGCAGAGACGCAGAATAAAGCTGGCAAGGTTTCAGATCAGGAGGCTGCAGAGCGCTGCTTTCATTAAAACATAGAAGGCCTTTATTAATGATACCATGGATTTGTCCATGTCCATTTGCAGTTTGGCTTGATTGAATTCATTAACCGTAACAAAAATAGCAAAAGAATAAGGCCACATAAATAAATAGCGAGACTGTAGCTGCTCCAACCATGCAACAGAATGAGCCTTTTTATTTGTCTGCCTACAGTCACATGGTGAGTTATGTTTGACTACAAAAGCGTGAACTTACTAAATATAAGAAATGGCATCACACATTTAAGAAAAAAACAAAAAAAACTTTGCATTTGTTTTGCATTTCAGAGGAAGGACTATGGAACGGACCCATTGAGGTGGAAGGGAAGTCATCAATGTTTTAAACATAGTGGGTTACTCGGCTCCAAAGGGTTGAAAAAGCTCTTATGCCTCAAATAGCTACTCATAAAATGTTCATGAGTTGTTTATGCCACCAGGAGTAAAAGTGTTGTCACAGTGTGGCAATTAGCGTATGATGGGGGAAGGAGACGAAGTGCATTTTAGCAGGTGATAACACAACACCTCCGTAACGTTGCTGATGGATACAGGTCTGCACCTTGGAGGCAGACGGAATTGAGTCTTTGACTTGACATGCATAAAGTTGAAGATAACAAAGCTACAACTGGCTGCTTTTCTGATACTTATTTCCACCAGACAACTTTTTTTTTTTTAATCAAATCAGCCAAGAATACTTCCGGTGAAGTTGCTGCATATTTCTCCATATTTCAGAACACGGGAGCTTTCTAAATTGACAGCTGAGTGTGCAAAAATGATTATGCATATTTACACTTGTAGACCTGGAATCAACTTTCCATTAGAGACAGGAACTGTATGGTTTTCAACGTGTTGATAAGTGCAGATTTTGAGTAAACACTCGAGTACCCTCTGAAAGTTAGCTGAACTGCATCCTTTGGCAGTGCAGTTGTTTATGGCATGACAAAATTTAACATTTTCAACATTTTTATCAACTGAATAATGTGTAAATACAGAAATCAGTCAAATTATGAAATGTGATTTTATGGATTATCGAATTCAAAACACTGTCCGATGGTTACAGGTTTGTTGAAGTGTCTTTAGGAAAAACTAAACTACTAGTTGTTCCCTTATTGCAAATCTGAAATTAAATCTAAGAAACTGTGGATACCTATAACTCAAGCTGACTGAAAATGAATTGAGCTCTGTGCCATTAAATTCCTCGCTCCATAAATATTCACTGTTAATAAATTGGTGACATTCAGGAGCTCACTGTTCCACTATTAGACTCTACGACACTGCTAATGGTCACAGTTTAATTCAGTGATTGTTTGAGAAAACCTTGGGTCATGGCAGATTGAATGATGTCAGACCTTTAGCCATTAATACGTTGAATACGTTGAACTCTGTTCTTTGCATGACAGCAGGTTGACTAAAAATACACTTAACAGCTGCTGCTGCTGCTGTAGGTGCTTGTGTATCCTCTTATATATCTGCTCGACGTCTGCTGAGACTTTCAAAGAACTTAATCAAGCAAACTGTCAGCTGGTGTGAGGGAATGTGACATTGTTTATGTGCCGTGTAAAAGTTTTAGTATTGTTTTAGTAGTTGTTTATTCTGATTTGCATCCCCTTGTTCTCGTTCATGGGCCTTGTGGGCCAGCTTAACTTGGTGCACCGAGTGAGCTCAGAGCCTCTGACTGTTGTTTACCACACTCTGCACTCTCCCTCAGGACTCTGAGCGGCTGTAATGGAAAACATCAGATGTGTACCAAACGAACATTCTTAGTTTAGGAAGAGAGGAAAAAGCCATGCCAGAAAAAGGAAGCGGAGTATAGCATGTTGAAAAAAGATGCTTGTCCAAGAGTCAACATGCTTGAAAACATCGGGACATATTGCTTAAGTGGATGTGAGCATTTAGATTCAGAATGAGCACCAGAGATGTCAGAAGGCGGCTTGAATGACTTTACACACAGAGAGCGGGTTGTTGCACATTTGTGGAGGGCAGTTTCCATTATACCGCTTTTGTGTTTTTTTCGCAGGCTTCTCTTCTGCTGTGATATCGAAGCTTTGATCCATCTGCAATGACAATCTGATTATGTTGGCCTTGTCCAAGTACGTCTGTTATCCCTGCGCACTGTGTTCACCTCATTACGCATGCATCGAGGGATGATGCCCTTCAAATGATGCACACTGGAGTAACATATGTCAGGACCTTGGTGTTGCCTACATGCTCAGACTAAAGGTTAACATTTTACTGGCACAGGATGCATTTACTGCCTGCTTTATTTTTAATGAGACAATTCAGACTGATTTTCTTTGCATCTAAATGCATTCTCCACGCTGAAAGCTTTTGCTGATTTTAAAATACTGAAATTGTTGATCATTGATTGTTATTATAGAACTTGATCAAAGGTCATACGGTGGATTTGCAGATGTTCAGTGAACGTTTCGCTGTAGTAATATAAATGTTGAATTAAGGATTTGCAATTATATCTTCCTCTTTTTTATGGCTTTAGTCATAAAGTAAGCAAGCATTTTTTTTTGTACATATACTATGAAGGTGATTGGCTGTCGTCTGTGTCATAGTTGTCAAGTGCAAATGACACACAGATGGTGAATGGAGTTGTCCGTCTGTCCGTCCCATTCATCTCAGAAACGCCTTTAGGGAATTTCTCCAAATTTGGCACAAACGTCCACTTGGACTTGAAGATAAACTGATTACAATTTGGTGGTTAAAGGTCAAAGTCGCTGTGACTTCACAAAAACACATTTTTGGCCATAACTCCAGAAATCTTATGCTAATCGTAATTAAAATTTCATTGTGTTTAATAGGATAAAATGAAGGAGTGATGACATTTTATATCCAAAAAGTCAATGGTCAACTTCATTGACTGTGAAGTATAGATCCTCTATGCTGCTGAGTTGATGTGTGTGAAACACCCAGGTGTTAGAATTTGTAGCTTCTTTGCAGCACCAGCCGTATTTAAAGCATAGTTTATTGTCATGACTACAACTTTGTGTTCTATCAAAATCACCTTTATTGGCTGAGCATGTGAACACATACAAGGAATTGGACTCTTGTTTTTTTTTTTTTTGTTCAATGAATTTACACACTAATACAGGAGACATACAGCAGATCAAGAACAACAAAACATAACACAGTCAGGCCAAATAAATTTCATTTATGTATATTCCTATATCATAAATCAAACAATACTCTTAATATCTTTTAACAAATGCCTCCATGATATGTATTACACGAGTCTGGACAAAGATCAATGTGAACTGCAATTGCAGTGGCTGACTGAGGCATAAACTGATGCAGTGTTTTCGACATGCTGCAGTCGACATAATGCTAAGCATCATGTATTTCAGTCCACGCTCTGAAAAAGTAACAGGTCATCGATAAATGAATGGCTGTCCGCAATTCCTCATTTGTCTCTGATGTCAGCTGATGACCAGACCGTTGGATGTGCATACTGATAACAAATGACTGCGCCCTTCGCTGACCCTGCTGGTGGCAGAGGATGCCTGGCTGTGCGACACAAATTCACTGAATAATCATTATGCCAGGGCACCGCGGGGAATTAATAAACTAGCAAATTGACTGGCTCCAATCAGGTCACAGTGTACACACTCGTATCTCGTCTAAATCCTCTGTGACGGCTAGAGGATAGTGCAGGACTGTGTGTGGGGAGATGTTATGGATGTGAATGAGGCTTAACACTTGAAGTCGGTTTGTTTACCCTGACGTCCAACTGCTAAAATGAACACATTTAATTGAAAGCCACATAGCTGTCAAACGTGAAATTTAAGGATTTAATAATACTGAAATCCTCTGTGATGCCCAGGAAGATTTGAAATTCATGGTCTTTAAATACGAGGAAAAACAAAACCTTGCGTTTATGTGGCTCGTATCTGTCAGCAGGATTACACAAGGCTCTGTGGAAACAAGTCTTTAATTTTTGGAATTAGGATTTTAAGGCTGAGACTGACTCCTCGGTGTGTAACGTATCTGACCTCAGAAGCAATGTCATTTCTTTAATGCATTACTACAACCATCTGCTGAGGCTGTCTGTGCCCACTGAGTGTTCATCTTGCTTTTCGTGTGAGTCTATCAGTAGATCATACTGCTCGAAGCCAAATGCATCAAAATCGTAATTAATGCATTGAAGCACCACTCTCTAGTCGATATTTATTGGTCAGTAGTGCAACAGATTGTGTGCAATGTGAGAATAAAGTTTGTGGATGCCAGTCTTTATGCTCCTGGGTTGAGTTATTTTTCTTTTTTGCATGACAGTCTTGCAGTTCATTTGGACACTTATCTAGAGTAAATGCAGTGCGACCCTGCGCTCTACGAATCACAATCATGTGCAACTAATTTGCATCAGCAAATATGCTTTGGAGGAAATGTAATGCCTAATGCAGTACAGTACTTTCACTGGCAACATTTGGTTTCCTTATAAATCTTGTGACATTGTTTGGCAGTGAAAGAGGCGTTTGATGCGGATGGCTGGTTGTGGAAAGTACATGACCTGAACACCACAGACAAGGATTCACATTCTGTCTAATGCTTTATGTTAGAGTTGACTTGATCAATAATGAAGTCGTGATGATCATTCCCCAACTATAACCTAGTGCTGTGAGTTGCCTGAACATAATCATCAAAAAATAATCTTGCTTTTTGTTCCAGGGTTGGATACTTGAGGGGAAATAAAAGAAAAACACGTAACAGTGAACATTTGCTGATATGTTTACTTTGAATACTATTCATTATAAGCACTCCTTCTTAATGTTGAAAGAAAAAATTATCTAGATGGCTTTCTTTCTTTCATAATGCACTAGCCAAAGGAACTAATAGAGGCTTGCTACAATAACACAAAACAAAGTTATTATTTTCACAGTCAACATATAAGAATTTATTTTTGGTGCTGCTGAGGTAACATACAGTTGATTTTTCACTGTTTTTGCTAGACGCAGCTAAGATATGCATATCAGAACTATTGATTCATGAAATTTTTTGGTAAGTTACTGTAAGGAACCCCTGAAGTCCTGAAAGATATTTTTTATCATGTTTGTACTGGTTGTTTCTTAGTGAACAAGATAGTTAACTTGAAACATCAAAAAGTAACAGGCGTGGTTAAATAAAGTTTTGCAGAAAATGAAAACATAATGTGGGACACGTCAAGCCACAGTGGTTTAGTTTCCTCTGCCAGATCCTCTCACAATGATTAGACGTATGCTTCTCACCTAATATGCACAGGCTGTGTTATATGATTTATTTTGTGCTCATTAAAGAAGACTTCATGAGACTGTTTCATGAGGCTGTTTACTTTGGTGCTGCAGAGTCCGTTGTGTCAGAGCTTTCGTTCCTCAACACTGTGTTTAAGTGTGTATTGGTTTGTGTGTGAGGATTGTGTATTTGAACATTTTAGTTTGCATCGTAGCCATTAAAATGCTCTGTTTGTTATGAGATAAAAGGGCGGTACACTAACACTTGTAAAATTTTGTCCACTGCTTATTCTACTTGTGAAAAGGTCACTGTATTTTTGTGTGCTTTTTTTTTTCTCACCTCTACGCCTTGAGGACTATTCCAAAGTGCAATCTGAGCGTGAGTAACCAGCTATTAGAAAGCCAATCTATTGACTGAAGTTCATGGGTTACTGTACAGACTGATCTGTGGCCTGTCAAGACTTGTTAGTGTCCATGCAGGTTGGAAAGGCAGACCACAACACAATCCTCACCTCGGAGAAAATCCCACTAATCATTTCTTGAAGGAAAATCTTGTTGTAAATGAAGCTATCCTCACATTCCTGCTGTATATCCCTTTTTTAAAAAAAACCCATTAATTTTCTAAACCAATAACCTTCCTGCTAAAAAAAACAAACAAACATACAACCTGCAATATTTGGCTCTATTATTACCTTTTTTTCCCTGCTACTCCACTAATCCCCACTGGGAAACTCTCCTTTTCTTGCTTCCTCCACACAGTGGTCAGAGTTCAGGGTCTGCTGTGGAACTGCAACCCTGAAGCCAATCACAAATAAATGTCCCACTCAAGGACACTTTTCCTACATTTCATCTTGCTTTTCTTTTCATTTCAAACCCTCACCTCCTCAGCCCTCAGATCAAATGAATACTCAGTGACATTTTAGCTCTCATCATTATAAGGGTCATGTTTTCTGAGAAAGTGTTGGTAACGGTAAACCACACTATACCGTTTATAATTTACAAAAGAAAGAAGGAAAAAAAGCCTTATATCTTGCACTGAGAATAAATAATAGTGTCAGATGTCACATATACAGGAGGTGTTTCTAGTTAATTTAAAGTATTTTAATTGAACTTTGGGTTTACATGACATGTTTGCAGTCTTGCTTCTGCATGTGCATATATCAAATGACAAAACAGGAGATGTTTTTGTTGGCATTGCATTTTGGGGGATTTGTGGCATAAAATAAACACTTTTTTTTTTTTTTTTTTAATCACTCCCACGGTGGGTGCTTTGTAGAGAACTTGACTTGCATAATTTATGGATTTGACTGACACTTTGTGAGTTGAGAAAAACACCATCCAATATCGATGGGGATTCCCTGAGGGGTGACGGGACTGAAACCGCCTAAATGAACCCCAGCCTGTAACAAGAGCTAAAACCAAGGCCTTGCATCTGTTTCCGCAGATACACACATCACTGATTGTGGTCAGACAAAAATGTAACTCCTTTTTTTTTTTGTGTGTGTGTGTGTGTGTGTGTTTGTTACTGCAGGTTTTGTTGGACACAATGGCTACCCAGGTCCATGTGAACACAAGTACTGTGGCCTGGGGCGTCACTGTGTGGTCAACCATGAGACTGGCCAGGGGGAGTGCAAGTGCTTGGACCACTGTAAACCGCACTACAAACCCGTGTGCGGCTCGGATGGGAAGCTGTACCAGAACCATTGTGAGCTCCACCGGGCCTCCTGTCTGAGAGGACACAGGATTACCATCACGCACAGTGAGGAGTGCTTCTATAAAGGTAAGAGCTCCTGTGACCTTTCTCTAATGCAGGAAGCGTGTGGACCAGTGGATACAGTGTCTTGTACCCTTTGCAAGTATGTATTTATCCAAACTGTGTAATTTTATTTACGCTAGCTATCTAGTCCCCATGGAACACAAATGCTTAACCTTAGAGCAGTGTCAGTGCTATGTCTGACCTGAACAACACAAGACTGTGTCTAGGTTACTTATGACTTAAAAGAATAGGGAATGAATTAAGAAAACTTTTTCAATGTAGAAGAAGAAGAATAACCGAATCATCTATGAGCAAGAGACTTAAACTGGGTGGGAACTTGCTCTCAGCCAAATGTTGCCTGCTAAGCTAGTCTACTCCTCCAGCCTCTTTGGCAAATAACCAAGCGTCATTACGAAGTTCCTCTTCTTTATACTTGTAAAATCTCAATTTTGGCATATCAATAGTTTCGTACCCTAGACCTAAATGGTTTATTGAAAAGATTTCAAACATACAGCAGCACTCCAGGAAAAAAAAAAGCAAACCCTCATGCCGTGAATAGACTGAACTTGGTGTTAAAGGAATAGATTGATTTCTGAAATATTTTGGGGAATATATTTGCTTTCTGGTGGAGGATGAGAAGATTGATGCCATTCACATATCTTTCCATTAAGTATGAAGCTGCAGGCAGCAACATGTTAGCTTAGCTTAGCCTACAAAGGAAAAACGGGGAAATGCATTTCCTGGCTCTGTCCGTAGTTAAGCGAATCGCCCTCTCAGCACCTCTCAAGCTGATTAATTAAGTAGTTTCCATGCAACCAGCAGAGACGATGGGAACTTAGTATTCATATCAAACAAATAGTTCAGACATTAATTTTTATATTTGAGGCTTTGTACAGAGAAACCAAATATGATTTAAAGTGTTAATTAGTGAGATTTTAGAGGTGTTGGTAGGTGCGATTTGTTGTCTTTGGACTGGGAGCACGGCGTTTTTCCCAAAATGTCAATTTATTCCTTCACAGTGGTGGCAGCTGTGTAGAAATCAGATAACTTTTCTTTCTTTTCTTGTCTAACATAACATTCTGCATCACATCTTGTTCAACACATGGTAAAACTGTACGCAGTAAAAGTGGATCCATCAAGCATCTACATTCTCATCTTGTCATGGAGAAAAATAATGATGTTGGTAAATACGTGTGGGAATATTATACAGGGAAAAACATGAAAAGCAGCGTCGTAATTAGGGGGGGTATCTCTAATGTTCTCAGCAGAACAATTACCATTCTGAAGTAGATTCATGGTTTACTGCACATCTTAATACTTCATGTCAAAAGACAAGCAGATACAGTACATCAAATAACACAAAATGACATTTCAGACATGATGTAGCTAACACAGAAGGCAGCGTAGAACATACAAGATCTGTAGAAATGTTGACAAGTATAATGTTGCATATTAAACACAACCTAAAGAACAAAGGACACAATCTTAAACCAGTCATATAGCTGTCTGTAAAATGCACAGCTCAGTTTAAAGGCAGGAGCAGGTGGTAGTGCTGTAGTGTTCATATTTCCCCAGAGAAGGTTGACTGCTCTCTGCCATTTATTGTATAAACACAGCAATTATTCTTAGTCCCTGGAAACGAGGCTACTCTCCGTTTTGTAAAAGTAGACATCACTAAAGTAAGAGCTCATGACACTCAGCACCTTTGTTTCAGTCAGGGCGAAGGGGAATAGTTGCACATTGCTCTCAGACAGCATATTCATAGTATTCATGAACAACTGACTGAGACTCTGCATTGATTTGACAGGGTTTCTTACCTCACTTGTTAACTTTGAAAAGTAACTTCACAGATGGCTGGGTATGGCTTTGCATCTATGTATTGTTGCACATGAAATTCTCTGTGGTCCTCCCCACAGAGAGGTTTTTTTTTTTGGGTGGGGGGTATATATTAACATCCTCGGATTTTAAAGCCAAAACAAACCAAAACAAAAAGAAACCGCACGTCCTCCTTACCAAGTGTGTGCTCTTCCACTGCTGAAATGTTCAGTTTAGAGGTGAACAAAGCCAAACTACAGGGAGGAAAACATGTACAAGCTTTTACAACAATTCCCAACACTACACAAGAGCCAACATACAAACCGTCTTTTAACAGACGCATCACTGCTTGGCATACGTTTAAGAGCAGCCTGTGCAGACACAGTGTAGGGAAGCCAACGTGAACAATCAAAGCATCTGTTTGATTCCAATCACAGGAAAAGGCATTCGGATCAATGGTACATCCCTGGTGGGTAACAATCCTAATCAGCCTCTGTCATGTGCCCCGTCCTGTCAGACTACCCCCTCCCACCCCCTCTACACCAATCAGCATCTATCCGCAATGCAGAGTGGGATATTTGACCAATGTCAGGCAATCAATATCGGATCATCAGGAGCCAAAAGAAGGAATAAAAAGAAAAAAAAAAAAAAAAAAAAGCCCTTTTTTCTCCCTTCATCTCGTCCCTTGCTCAGTCCAGACAGTTTTTCTTTTTACTGTGACTGATGTGTAATCAATTTCTCATTGGATGAGATCTCCAGGAAGACAACGCAGGAACCTGTTGGTGCAATTAGCAATCGCAGCCAAACACAGTTTTCTTCTCTGCGCTCTCAGATATTTAGAAATAAAATCATAAATTATAGAAATGTTGTTTATAGTTTTAAAGCTGTACATAGGCCATCAGAGGGATTCCCTGAATAATAAACAGCTGCAGAGAATTTGTTCTTTGTTACAACTACAAAAGGCACCGTGGCATTCAGAGGAAATGGATAATTGAGCAAATGTAATAGAGCTTACAACCAAATCTAGATGTCATTATGATTCAGAGGTTATTAGTGGGTAAAATGGTATGTGCCCTCAGTGGCATGTTAAATGTGTCACTTGATTATTTGTCCTCCAGGTAATGGGTTCAATTTAGCTAGCAGTATGGAGATATATACTCATTATCGCAGCATAATAATGAATTTCCTGCAGTTACCTCCACCGAAGAGGTTATGTTTTTGGTCCCATTTGTCTCTCTGTCTGCTTTAGGTACTTGGAAATCTACTTAACAGATTTCAATTAAATTTAGTAGAAAGCAAGTGATTACTTTTTAACCACGTTAGCAGTTGGCTCCAGGGATGGCAATGTCTGTCGGTCCGTAAGTCTGTCCACCACCCTGGTCCAGACCCAAATATCTGAAGAATTATCACATGCATTGTCATGAAACTTCATAGAGACATTTACGTTCCCCACAGGATGAAGTTTACTAAGTTCCACTACCGTCACCAAAACATCTCAACAACAATTTGATAGATTGCCTCCTCTGACCTTTTGTCCAATTCAATCATCAGGTCCTTTGGTTCATCACTAAAAACCTGCAAAACTAATGTCAATCCCATCAGCTTCAGCTGTACTTTGTGTTCAATGCCAGTTAGCTAATGCTAGCATGCTAAGAGGCTAAGCTAAGATGGAGAACATGGTAAACATTGAACCTGCAGCCCCCCCACAGAGCCGCTAGAAGTCACCTATAGGTCAGTTCATTTAATCTGGACCAAGACAAAGAAATTATATACTGATCTTGTTTAGGTTCACAGTGACTTTTTATAGACAACCCATCAGGAGTAAACATGAAGTCATACGGACTGACAGGTGACTCACTGATTGGACTATTTGGCGATGTCATTCTGCATCATCAGCGCATCATCAGGACCCATGAGGGAAAACCAAATTCTGGTGATTGACAGCAGGTCAGTCTTTTTATGTTTATATTTTTTCTCTCTGATAACGGCTCACATGGAAAGAATTGATTATGATCATTGTTAGTGTTATTACTGCAGGCTGCAAACCGATCTCAGTTGTGATTAATGTCAAACAGATAAAAGACGAAAAAGAGACGCACTGCACAGCAGCATACTGAGGCCATTACTGTGGGATGGCTATGTCTTTACAAACAGGCTAAAGTCGCCCTCACTTGTGCTGACGCTCATAGCGCAGTACCATGGTTACCCAATGATTTACATACACATTGCTTATACAGATCGATTAGAAGATTGCTTCCTGAACATTTCACAAACAGCAGATGGATTTAATTGTAGTTTATCTTGTGAATTCATACTAAAGTCACCTGTCGTCCGTCACAAAATAGAGACCACAAACAATCTGCACCAGATTCTGTTTGGAAATGGACTGAGACCCAAAGAATTTAGGGGTGAAACCACCCTTAGGTTGATTTGTTTGGGTCTGCAACAATAACAGCACTTGATATTTTGGCTCATTACTTGGCAGACATATGCACTGTCTGAGTGCTTTCTTGTTGAAAATCTGTTTGAAGCTGAGTCTGTCATTGGAAAGATTGTGTCATTTCTTTCCAAGTAGGTAGTGCACTCAGCCAATTGACTACAATGCTAAGCATAATGCATTCAAAAGGATTTTATTAGGTTCATACTGCCAGCGTTTTTAGTGGTGCGTGTGACGAGCTGATCACTGATTGAATAATGCATTTTACTCTGAATTTTACAATGACACATTTTGCGAATACAAAGTATGAATATAGAATTCAAATATAGCACTGTTGAACACATCAACAGCATGAATTGCATAAACATTATAATTGTAATCACATATGAGTTTGATTTATTTTTAAGGGTTGAGTTGTTCACTCAGTTGTTGCCCCCAATACTGCGTGGAAAGCTTGTCATTACAGCAGCATAAGGTGTGCCCTCTGTCCAGTATATTAAACTGGTTGTAATCTATGACTGTAGGCTGTTAAATTCAAAATACAATGCCATAAATGAACTGTCAGTGCCAGATGGATGACATGCCGGATCCCCTAACGCTCTGCTGACTGCCACAAATTGGCTCATACTTTTCTTGTTGTTAGATATACAGAAGCTAATGAAACAGCGATCAGCTGGTCACCGATGGTCTATTTCCATCATTTATCAGCCACTGACATTCGGTGGCCAAACAATCAGTGCAAAACTTAGTTTACATTATTTATGTGCAGGTCATCTTATTTTAGACCCATATGTGTTCAGCAGATCTGAAATCCAAGCTAAAACCTCCAGTCCTCTAAAACACTGCTGCTGATTAAACACCGACCCTGCTCCAATGCAAATGTTCAAGAAACAATGTGTTAGAGATATAGCCAAGAGAGCTTTCTATTATTATGTTTATATAATGGATTTACATATTTACATTTCTCTTGGGTATTGTATGATATTGCTTGTAATTTATAATTTGAAAGTAGAATGAAAGTGCTACATTAGAATATGATGGTGCAATTCCATTGGTTCATTCTTTAACAGAAGCTATTAGATTGTACCATTATCGACTGTATTCAAATGTCACAGTGATGTCTTAATGAGACCACATAGCATCAGTCCAGGGCATCTCATGATCACTGAAGATTCTGCTTCATATTAATTTGACATCCAGACAATTGGTCCCCTTGGCAAGCTTAAACATAGAGCCGCTGGAAATGATTGCTTTAGAACTGACATCCATATGCAAAGAAGTGGAGCCACTATTGGTTCTGGTCCCAGTTGGATGGGTTGGATGTTGGAAATGGACAAGACATGTCAGCCAGACCTTCTCTGTGCCTCTTATCTGCCGAGGAAGACAGGATAAAAAATGACAGCCATGTGTTGACTGAAGCTTCTCATTAGCACTGGGTAGAGCATATGACCCCCATTTTCCCTTCGCACTGAATGGCAACTTAGCCAGGATCGGATCTGATTGAAAATTAAGTGGTGCACAAAAGCCTGTCCAATCTGCGGAGGGCAATGTGTGCATGAAGGCGAGCAATCCCTGCAGCAGGCAATTGCCACAAGCGGAGACAATTAGGGCTAAGGTTGCGGCACATCAAGCAAGTGGTTTCAGTGCATTCAGCACATCCAATTATCTGGGAGATCATACATTTAGAAAACCTTCAGACATTTGCCTCCCAATAAACCTCCTGTGCCTGAGCTTCTCACTTTTTTATTTACTATTTACTGTACGGTTGCACTACATCATTTGCTTTGCTATTGCATCATGTTGGTGGGGAAGACGGTTCAAAGTTTTGCATGGGCGTTGTTTCAACATGGAGACAAGCTGGTATTGTTAGATTACATCATACCTGTATAAAGTAAAATGGCCTGTTGCAGATTTCCTTTAGTCAGATGAAACATTTGTTATGACATTGTAGGGGAAGATGCATTCATTTTTAAATGTTTTGTTTTTGTCCGAATGCAACCACATCCAAAACAACGTATCTCAAATGACATAAAGATATTCTAATACAATACCCACGTGTGGGTGAACACACTCACCTGTCATGTGGAGTTTTAACAGATCATGTGATGCATTCAGGTAATCTCCAGTAAGGACCTTGGTTTACACTGAATATATTTGAAAACAAAAAAAACCCCACTGAGTTTATTAGTCACAAAGTTTTCCTTATGTAGCAGGTAACTGTGACACCAACTTGACTAAAATGTAAAATATGTAAAATTAGCATTCTGCCTTGTAGTTTCATGATTAACACACCCGACGAGGGACTGGTATTGTAATGCAATAATGTACTGGTTTTAATTACAGTAATGCTTTTAATCAGAAATGGGATGCTGAGTATACATAAGAATTAATGTCAAATTATGATTAATGACTGATATCTCACAACCTAGAATACCACTTTCACTTTTATAATTAAAATGCAATTGCAGCTGCTTGATGACCTGTAGTGTGCTAATGATCTCACCTGCACCCTTGCTGCTCTTGTCCCTGAGCCTCTGGCCTCATCCTCCTTGAGTCATGTTTGTATCAGCTGTTCCCTGTAGGGCTGCAACTAATGATTACTTTCATTATCAGTTTTCCCTGCTGATTATCTTCTTGATAAATCTGTTTGGTGCATAAATATGACAAAATAAAATAAAAATGTCCGTTAGAGTTTCACTCAGCGAAAGCTAACGTCTTCAGGTTGCTTCTTTTGGCTGACAAATCTTCATGTGAGAGGCTAAAACCTGAGATTACTGGTCATTTTTGCTTGAAAAATGACCTACACGATTACTCGGTTATCAAAATCCTTTCTCCAATTAATTTTCTGTTGATTGACTAATTGATAATTGGACACATTGTTTCTAATGTCTAATTCACCTGGCCAAATGGCAAGTACCAACAAACATGACCTTCAGCAGTTCTGACACCATCTTATCTCAGAGAAAATACCTTTTTCAACATTTGCTATATTAATAAGTAGAATAACAATCAGGTTTGCTTAATTAAGTCTCATGTAATTTCTTTCCTGCTTCACTTTGTGACAAACATGGACTGAGCTGTGCATAGAAACCATCAGGGATGTGAGGGGTACAGGGAGTGGCAGTGGTACGAGCTGAGTGTGTACCAGTTAACCCTTTGTGGATGAGAAGTTCCTCAGGGAGAGAACATCGCATTTCTGATTTTGCAGTCAGAGTCAGTCACAGGGTCTAATGTATCTACTGTTAGTGTAATCAAGAAGGGTCGTTTGGAAGCCATTTGGGTTACATTACAGACATTTATTGGACATTTTCTCAATGCTCATTCAATCGTAGACTGTGAGACTAGCTGCACAGAGATGTATTTTTTTCCTCTCTCATACTATAATACATAGTGACTGTCATCTTAATAATCATTTTGCATAGCCTAAGTCCCTTTTTTTCAGGGAGCTTAGCTTAAATTCAATAATCAATTACAACCCTTATCTTCTCAAACAAACGGATTACTTAAAGCTGTTGTTTCTGATTTTTCTCTGCCCTCAAAATACGACAGTATCCTACAATATATCAACTGTATCATTCCAATAATCTTTTCATTAAACCTTTTTGCTGGTGTGTTGCTCACAGGAGGTCAAGTAGACACTGAAAGTAAACTATAGCTTTGATTAATCCCTAGTTTTTATTTAGTGGCCAGTTTGTGGTAAAATACTGTATGTGGCTGTGGTTTCAAATTTTCTGACATACACTCTATATGTATATGATGTGAGCACTGTCTTAATCTATAGTTTGGGTTTGTTGCTCTCTGCAAAAACACAAACAAATTATAAAAGTCTTAGAGGTTAACTTAGGTCAAAGTATGCTTTTTTTCTAAATATATCATTTCATTGCGACTGCAGCATAATTACATTTTATATTTTTCAGCAAACTGAGCACACACGCTGCATAGCAACAATGAACATCTGTAATTAGGTTGCGTCTATAAAAGTAAGGCTTGTTGAACTACAGTGCTTTTGTTGTTAGCTGCTTTCCTGGCATCTCTGTAGAGCAAACTCTTTGTGGGTGGATCCCCTGGGCTCTGCCAAGAAAAACATGCTCATGAAGCATCATAGCTTCCGGCCTCTAGAGACCTTCTACCTTAACGATGTGTCTGCGTCTTTCCCACCGGAGAGGCACTCCGGTGAGATCAGCTTGTGTACAGTAAAGGGCTTCAGAACCTCCTGTGTGCTCTTGCTTTCTTTTAATGACTCTGTGGCACCATTAATGCTGCAACCTCTGTACGAGCCCTGGCATTGTCATCGGCAGCAGTGCCAAAGAACAAGCTCCTCATTAAAATCTAGACCTGTGGATCATTAAGTTTGCAAGGACGTCCAAACCATTGTCAGCGGCAGGATCTTGGTGCCGGTCGACTCTGAAGTTCGAGTTCGTGTACTTTGTGATCAGCTTTGTTGATTAAAGGTTTTGCTCCAAAATGAGATTCACAGATTGATTTATCTGAGATCAACTGACATGGAAATAAAAAAAAGTTTTTTTTAGAAATGGCATCGGACTTAATTATTTAGGTTATAAAATAAAGGTGGTGACTTTTTTAGGCTCTCTAATCTTCTTTTTTTTTTTTTTCTTTTTTGACATTGAAAACTAACCTTCACATGTTTTATCTGACTTTTTATTCTGAATTTTGGACATAAAATCTCAAGACTGTGGCAACTGGCTAAATGTTCCTCAGGGCAAAGAAGATTAATGTTCCAGTCCAATCTATCCAGATTATGTGCTCATCAGCTGTGTATCAGATCAGTTGATGCAGGATCAGATAGGGTTTTTTGTAACTAAGAGCAGCACCACACACAAACACAAAAACACACACACACACACACACATACACATAAGCACTACAAAGGCTGTGTGACTATCTTTGTTGTGTGTAAATCGACACCACACTCCTTTTGGGTGTCTTTTACTCTGAAAATGGATATTTGTGACAACAGCCTTATCACAGTAAAGAAAAAGACAAAGGGGCAAACAAGCCATTATGTGAGAGATAAAGATGCTAAGAGAGTAACGCATCAACAGCCTTGAAAGTCCTCAGCTTGCATGAGCTCAGTGCCAGTCATCATTGTGACATTTCAATGGTCAGTCAGTGAATTAATGTTTGACATGATGCAGAGAATGGAGAGGTACAAGCCCAGGTCCATATGACGTGCTGCTTGGAAGAATGCAAGGAAATTAATGTTTTGCAACATGTTTTGAATGAATGGTGCCTCTTTGACTCTCTCTGCCATATTTTAAACTGGAAACTGAAAAGGTTAATTGTCTGGAGCGATGACATTGAGCATTCGTATGTCCCTTAATAGTGGGCAAATTGACGTTTCACAGAACTTGATCATTGGAATTCTTAGCAGAATAGAGCCGGTCCTATAAATCAGTGCTGGAGCCTAACAGTGAAACAAAGATGTTGTCACTCTTTTTCATTGATTTTTCCAGCTTTTTTTCTCTGACAGGGGCATCTGCTAATGATAGTCATATCACTGAATACATGGCACCGTTAGCCTCCCTTGTTATAGCTGAATGAAGACTGATGCAGTAGAAAAACAGTGTAGATTCATGACATAGCTGTAGGGACTAGCACTGGCTCATTTGTTGAAAACTGATATGGTAAGGGAAATTTCAGAGCACAATGGTCTCATCACTCTTTGTGTCTCAGTTTGCAGGAATAGCTGTTCTCATGCAGTAGTCAGGAAGGGTGCATTAGAGAAGGACAGAGCATAACCAATATTAATACACATGAAATATAGTGCAGACATGGAAAGGTGAATAAAAATTCTCCAACTGCACACATTGGGAAATCTTTGATCTCATTGTTTTCTGAGTAAACCTTGTGCCTAATGACGTAATATTTCCAGTTTTCTACCCAGGACTCCACAAACACCAGTGGCAATGAGATGTATTTGTCTTGCTTGCACTATTGATCTAAAGGTAAAATTACAGAAACCTGCAATCATGGGCTGAGTTGCATAGTTGTCTCTGTAGTACAGTGGGGCTTCAAAGGGAAAATGAGGGTGAAAAGTCACTGCAGATGGCGAGGACAGTTAATATTTACTGAATGACACGACCCAGTCCTTGTGCTGTTTGACAAGGCTGAGCAGCTACAGTAGTGTAATTTTAAGGGCTGCAGGTTCAGTTTGTTTATTCACAGCTCTCACTCCTGTCACAGTGACAAAACACTGAACCCCCATCGTGTCACCTAAATTAGCTGGCGAGTCATTGGTTATAGGTTTATGCAGCGGCTCCTGTCATAAATGGGATTTGTTAAAAGCTGATGCCTTCAGTCTCAACAGTAAATTATGGCAACCTGAGCTGTTTACCTGCTTTATGTTCAAGGCCTGTTTCCCAAAAGCATCTTGAAGTCACAAGTGGTAAGGGATCACTTCACAGTGACACAGAAAGGTCCAGGATTGAACTCAACCTCAACTCAATTTGCATACTCGTGTTTGTGTAAATTTCTTCCTATAGTCCAAACAACAGCCAATTACACTTGTTACATTTGTGATGTATTTTCAAAAGACATCTCAGCTAAGTATATTCTTAGAGAGACATTAAAAGAAAAATGAATTAGAAGATGTACAAAATGCTGTTTTGTATTTGTTGTATTTTCATCCCAGCCACCGATGCTGTCTGGGAATAAAACTGATATTTCATGAAATGCACAAGATGATTTCTACCTTTTTAAAGAAATAAAATAAAAAATAAAAAAGGAGCAATCTGTCCCTATCCCCCTTGCTGTAAAAGTACCATCAAAGCAGACTTCTGCAGTGTAACCATCATGATGACGGCACAGTGCTGTCATGAAGAGATATATAGGACACTGGACATTGGTGATGTCATCCAATACTTCAGTGTGATCCATTGTTGTCAGTGTGCCCTTGAATCTAATAAACACAATGGGCTTTACTGCCAGCAGTTCTTCTAATGTGATTTTAATCTCATCTGGATTAAAATCATATATATATATATATATATATATATATATATATAAAATGTCAATTTGATGACAGGCTGATAACACCTGCATGTATTGTTGAGGGAGTTTCTACTCAAGAAACTTAATTGAAATATCTACCACACACAATAACTTGGCTGATTAAATCACACCAAGTTTACTTTGTTATATGACATTATACATATATAACAGAATATATTATGCAGCAATTTGGAATCCCTGTGGTATTGTTTCATTTCACGTTGGTGTCTCTCTTTGTGTCTGTCAGCATTACAGCATTAATAGTTCTTATATTTTTTCTGCTTTGTGTTCACAGCAGTCACAGCTATGTATGAAAAATATTGGCTAATATCACAACAAACTAACAGAAATAAAAAATAAATAAAAAAAAAGCAGCTGTTTACATTTGGTTCATTGATCCAAAAAATATGAGGTGGGGCTCCATGGGTTGTGGATGAATGCACACTGTGTTCAAAATTATTCTACAGTTTTGATTAAATTTGTCCCACTGCCCCCATCTTCCCGTGTGCATCTATAAATAAGTACGTATCACGGTGCTTATTTAGTGCAGGACGTTACCCTTGAGGATATTCCCACAAAAAGACTTGTAATTTATTCAGTGTGCATTTAAGGGTGGCATGCTTCCCACCTCCATTTTTTTTTATTATCTGTGTGCGTTCCTCAGCAGTGTGCAGTCTAGACACCTGAGGCCTGATTTACCCTATTTATAAGCACAATTACCACCAGCTGCTTTGTACTTTATCAAAACAAATTATTTTGGCAATTGTTCTTTGGTGAATAGTGTGTAAGATGATGGAAGTTTACCTTGTTTGTAGGCCTTTATCATTATGAGCATGTCTCAGAATGAAATAACAATATCTAACTTCAAATACAAATGCAAGAAAAGCAGACTTAGCAGAAGCAGATCATTGAGCAAACAAGACAAAAGACAAGAGAAATTGAGCATACAAGACAGAAACAAACATGTTGTGGTTGGAGATGACTTTCTTTCTTGAACTAACTGGATCAATCACTGCATTAATGCTGTATTTTTTTTTAACCAAACACTATGTTCAACTCCAGTCACAAGTGTGGGATTTTTATTTAGAGATGTTTTCAAAGATAACCACAAGCAAATCATGAATATTACATAAAAACTCTGTGCTGCATTGATTTTAAGGACAACAAGCTTGGCTTTGATATTAAAACACGATCATGTTCCTTTTGAAAGAAATGTTTGAATTAAATATCATTGACCTACAGTACATCATACTGCCAGAGGAAAATAATATCTTTAATTATTTTATGATACAGTGCACCTTTAAACTACACCCACAGAAGCAGCAAGTCTATTCATAGATTGAACTAATGTATACTGTTTAGTATGATTTTTTTTAGTAGAGTGCATTTTGATGTAGACGCCACAACCCCTGCAGGTTTGTACACCTCAAGACAAGGAACTGCTGTCTTTGATCGATGGGTTTATTTATAGCATGCTCAGCTTCAAAGCATCCAATATTCATTTGCATGTTCATTATGTGCCCAAAATGGCCAATTATTCCATCAAAGGCGTGTGCAAAGGACTGGGCCACGGATCCCAAACAATCATATGACAAATTAGCCAATTAAACATGTTTGATGTTCCTCCCCCCTGCAGTGTTGAGTAAGAGGTTGACAGTGCAGAATAATTTAATTGATGTTCACAAGAGGAATTTCTGTAAAAAGGCAAGTAGCTACACCCACAGTTAAAAAATATTTAGGTTACTTAACCAGAAAACATCTAAATCTATTAATTCTAGTGAGATAAATATATGTACAATGTGTTTTGCTTTTCCTCAGGAATGTGTCGTGTCACAGTCGCACAGTCCCAGTTTGGAATACAGGTGTTTACTGTTTTCCATTGAGCTTTTCCACTGAAACAGTCAAGGGGCCGAATGCTTTACTGGAGTAGTTGTTGATTTTCCCACCAATTTTTTTTTTGTCTGAAAAAATACTTGTATATAAATTATACACACAGGGCCTTAAATTAAAAATGCATTACGATAACTGTTCTTTCCTCAAAAACTTTCCACTAACTATGCAAGTTTATATAACCCTTCAAAAACTCTTTAGACTCTTGATGAATTTGCCAATTGAATGTGTGTTTACTTTGAGTGAATGGGCTCCAAAGCCATTTTTGCAGTCTGCACAAGGTGGCTTTCCATTAAAGTATTGGCTAAAAGCTCCTTTCTTGTGCAAGCCATTATCCTGAGAAGTTTTCATTTTATTGCTCTCAGCCTCCTCCCTCTCTGTTGTTTCCACCCACTTTCTCCATCCTGGATGTCAAACCTTTGAACAATTTGGCGAAATAAAAGCGAACAACCGTTGCCAACATTGCTCGAAGCAGAGTGTTAGTGAGTAAGTCACAGATAGAGATGGAGAGAAGAAGAGAGCGTGGAGGGAGAGGGTTGACTGGGTTGCAGCATTGTAGGCGTTTTTTTTCTAATATCAAAGCTCTGACTTCATTCTATGTATAACATAACCCATCTGACCTAGTGTTGGATTTTCAGAGTGCTGGACAGTGTAATAAAGAGAGCCATGTATCTCTTTTGAAGAAAAAAAAAGAAACATGTCTTTGTAATAAAAATTCAAGGTCATGTTTTCTATTTGACCAGATTTGAGATTGTATTATTGCATTAGTTTGATTTGAGTAGTTGATTCCAGTACAAGTTTATGTTGCTGTCAAGATTGTAGAAATTAGTTAGTTAGCTTTAGTAAAGCTGAATATTTTCTCTGACATGGAACTTGATTTTCATGGCAAGGGTTCTCTGCAACCTCCAAATCCTGTCTATCTCTACTGAGAAACTGATCTTAACAGTTAATTCTTGACCTTGGAAACAGTTGACAAAGCAGGCTCCACTCAAGGTCCACCCATTGACCATATCACAAGGTCTTTCTTTAGTATGTTGTGTTTCTCATTTGTTATGAAACTGCTCTGTGTACTGGTTCTTTCATCTTCATAACCTTTTCAGTTGATATGGGAAACTTGTCAGCAAACGGTTGCTTATTTATACATCCAGCAGTTATGGAGCAAAATTAGCATTTATTTGAAGTTATGTCTCCGTCCAGCTGGCAAATGTAAGTACAATATTCTCTCTTCTTTTAGCTAAATTTCTGGTCTCTACTGTCCCCTGAAGAAAATATAAGGCTCTATAGCTGCTCCACTCTGATCACCAGCTAGTTGCTATCTAGCTGAACAGGTAGTGTACAGTGGGTTTTTATAGCTTTGTCACTGAAAACAGCTGTTTTGTTGCCAAAACCAACACAATTAAAGCGTTGAGACGGAACCAAAAATTGAAATTAGGGGGTGGACAGCTAAACAACAAACTGAAACCCACTATAAAGCTCTGCAAACCTGCGGGGCGCTGCAGATTTGGATGATAAATCTGTTTGGGTCATCACTACATGGACCTCTATTACATTGACATTATTATAAAAAGAGCTCCTTTAAATTGTGTCATTAAGCATATTCAAGTTTTATGGTTTTTCATTTACGAATTAATCAACAACACCAACAAACATAAGAAGCCAAAATGTTTCATGAGGAAAAAGTAAGGTATTACATGACCTAAATTAGGCCATATTTTGGTGGCCATGCAGCATAAGGCTAATAGAATACAACAGAAGACATTATTGATAGAACTCATAAAATGTTCTTTAAATTCCTGTCATGCTTTGGTGGAATATTATCGCCTTTCTGTCTCTCCTTGTTTGGAAATTGCAGTAGTGAATGTTAATTCAGTTAAATGTTATATGGCATATATAGTGCAGTGCACATCAAGGCCCCTCTCTGAATTTAGTATAGGGGAATTTTTTTTCCTCACAGCGCTATCAGTTTGAATGAGAGTCTGTCAGAAGTATAAATGACTGAGCTGGCTGCCAGTACGCGGATTACACCATACATCAGAAAACATTCCCATTCCTGACAAAACATCAGCAAGAAAAATACATGCTCTGGACACAGAGGAAATGCTTTACAATCCAGCTGACCTGGGCCTGTTTGCTCCTCCCCTCTGTTTGTCAAGGTGATCACAATGCACTTCAAAAAAGAAAGATACCAGATTGATGAAAATGTGTCACAGTTATGTCATGTATCTCTTGGACCTGAAATGGTAGATCTTACGAGGTTGTAAGAGTCAGAAAATACCACATTAGCCTCTAAGTTTGAGCTTTTTTTTTTTAAGGGCACACTATTGGAATAGATGAGGAAGTTAACATCAGCCATAATGGTGAAATGCTGCTTGATATTTGGCTGAATTTCAATGGCACTGGAATATAACCAGGCAGCAATTGGAGATGTCATAAAAATCTAAAAAAGATCTGTGTGGAAAATCTGAAATAGTGGCTGGTGAAAGTTGGGACAAAACACCCTTGTTTCCATCCCATTTTGTGAACCTGAATGCTATATGACCCGATCAATAAAGGCTGGAGAGTATGCCATATCTGGGGCAGTAGATCTATAGAAAGCTCAGCTCTTTATGGTTCCCAGCTCTGAGTCGAGTGGCTAGATAGATGATAATAGAGTCCTTTAACCTAATGGTGACCCCACTGTGGGATGAAAAGCAGGACTCATGAGGCATCGTGATAATCAGAGTGTGTCTGTCAGTATAACAATCTCCTTTCTACTCTGACTGGGAGTTTGTGGGTTCTTGTTTGTGTCCATTACTGTTTATTATGTAATACAAGCCACTACATGAAGCTGGATAGATTCTTTTACTTCTTTGGATCACAGACGTCAGACTGGAATTTTATTCATGCAACATAAACATTTTTCAGAGGCTGAGCGGCTCATCAGAGCAAAAATAAACTCATTTTTAGCCATAAACTGATATTCTCAGTCAAAGAAGCAAACATTTTCAATTTGCAAAGACATTAGCTTGGTGAAATGTAAATGGCATTTGTTTCTAATATTCATTAGATCAACTAACTAGTACTCCAGACCTTGTTCCAGTCTTGACTTTGTGCCGTGCCAACACAGCAGCTGAGCAGAGCCAATTATCACTCTGATATAAATGATAAAGGGTGCAGGGTTGACGAAATATTCTCAACTCAAGGTTCACTTGGAATTTGCTGATTTGTCCATGGAACTGTATTCTGAGTCACTTGGGACTTGAACTTAAGTTGAACTTGATAGGTCAATCCTGACTCCGGAGTCAGCAGTTGATAAAACAACCTTAACTCAAGGTTCACTTGCACCCTTGTTCCAGAGGTTGTTTTCATATCACTTGGTCTTCATTAGCAGGTGGAGTTTGCTGAGTTGTCAGGGAACACTGCTGGGTTGGTTGTATCAGCCTAAACTGTGCCAAGCTCACAAAAATGTGCCTGAGTGAACACTCTGCACTTTGCTAATTGAAATCCAGTGTAACCATTAGGAAAAATAAGAACATTCCTTTTAGGTAGCAATTTCTTATTATTGGAGATGTGAAGAAATAGCCCAGAAGGGAGAGCAGAGAGGAGCACAATGTGAAGTCAGCAAATGGAGGGCTTATCTACGCAGTTCACACTCCCTGACCCAGGCTAGGTAGCTAACCTACCTGAACTGTAATCCGCCCTGACTTTAAACTAGGAACATGACCGAAGTTGTTGTGGCTAGACTGGGTTTTTGTTAGCATGATATCATATTATCATTATTACAAGGGGCAGTTGTTGAAACTGTGCCCGGACAGTTGAGGATATAAACTGCAACTTGACTGGTTGGTGGAATACAACAACAACAACCTCTTGTTTCTTGCAAAAGCGGCATAATTTATAATGTTACACATTCTCCCATTTCCCTTGCTATTTCCACAGGGCTTCAGTCTAACGTTATGAAGTCTCTATATCAACCAGTGACATCATTTATGCCCCACCTCTACACCTGAGAGATGTTTCCAACCCCTCTGTAAAACCACAGACTGTCAACATGTGGCCCAACAGTGAAAAAAAAAAACAATATTCCCCAGTCTGCCTGCGGTAGTCCAAATATAGACCTGCAGCCGCGTGTTGATTTGATGTGTTGGCGTGTTAGGTGTGTTCGGCCCCTGGGTCACTGTCCTCTATCATGTCATCAACAAGACCTGCCACTGAAGGAGTAATCTCTTTGTAATCAACACTACTGGGATCAGATTTGAGAAGTGAACAAAGCCTCCCCGCTCTTGCTGTCTTTTCCTCTTGTCCTTGTCTTTCTTTTCTCTGTCTGACTTTCCAGCTCTGTCTATCTCCATCTTACTCTCTTTTTGGTGTGTGGTGTCATAGAAGCTGGTGGACAATTAGTTTAAACCAATCTGCAGTTTTAAGAAATCTGGTATTCAGAAATGGCTTAAAAAACATTTAGAAATGTTTTCCAGTCTACAGCCTTGCTGACTTATACATGCAAAGTAATTATTTAATTGGACCTCAAGCTTACAATCAATGCCATACTGTAAATACAGTCATGTTGAGTCATGTTTCTCATTCATGAGAAACATACACGAGCCATCAGAACACACCACAAAGTCACCATGGCCCGGATCTAACGGTGTTAAAACAAAAGCCCAGTGAGTTGGATGTAGTCTGGTTTCATGCTTTTGTAGTGAATGGTAGCAGATGGCAGGGAGGCTGAGATTTAACAAGGAGATTTGAAGTCTCAGAACACCTCAGGAGGCTTCTGTTAAAGCCCGGTGAAGAAGAGGAAAAGTGGGAAGGGTGGGTTGAATCGGTGGGGTGAAGTTCGAGTAAAGTTTCCTGGATGATAATGATCCCCCCTCCAAGGTGAGAGGGGAGGGGTGGGTGAGGTAATACATCAAAGATTAAGACATGAGGAAGAGCGGCGGTCCTGATGAAAGATGGGAGGGAGAGAATTACACCTGCATCCAGGGAGGAAACGATAGTGACAGAGACTGAATGAAGGGAGGGAATCTGTCTTAGGCTGTTACCACACACACAGAAAGTTATCATGTAGTACAGAAAGAAAGTTCAGTTCCCAAAGAAACAATTGTGTAGAGACTGTCCTCAACAACAGCAAAATAACCTATTTATACTTTTCCTGATAAGTGACCTCCTGTGGCTGTGCAAACAATGATGTTCAGTCTAAGTAAAAAAAAAAAACAGGATGGAGTTAGTGTGATGTTCTAACAGTGCTGCAAAACAATGGTTTCTTTGAACCACACAGGGGACGGCTGTGGCTTAGGTAGAGTGGAGTGGCTTACAGTGTAAAGTGCTGAAGCTGGTAGAAAAGCACTGTATAAGTGCAGTCCATTTACAACATTTCCCTATCTGTATGTAAGTATTTTTAGTTGCCTAAACGTAACCAAACCTGAAGGAATAATCAACCACCAGGAAAATGTTACCAGTCAGTTTCATTTTGTTTCAGTTTATCAAGTGTAGCAGCCACGTTGACATGTGACTTACCATTTAAAGACCTATTCAACTCTAAATGTCAACGATAGAGCGTGGCTTGTAGAAATTGGGTTGGCAGGTTTCCAGAACTTCACTTCAGCTGCGACCAGAGTTGCTGGAATTTGTTTTCGGTACGGCATGGAAAAAAAAAAAAATACTCTCAGCACACAATGTCAGCAGCCCAACTTACTGTATAGGCAGACATATCATATAAAGTCAGACATAACTTTACTTTAAAAAAAACTTAATTTTTGTCATGTACAGCTCCGTGACAGCTGGTCAAACTCCATCTACTGCTCCAGAACGAGGGTTGGGGTTTGAGAGCATTTTAATCTCTTTCCATTATCAAATCTACTCTGAGTCCTATCGAATATCATTAAGTTTACCTTTCATCATTTGCAGGTAACTACAATTATGAATAACTGCAGCCCAAAGGTTCAGTTTAGTTTCTTTAGTCAACTGTGGTTCAGATAGAAATGCTAGAGTTTTTAGTAGCAGCTATGAAATTAATCTACATAAATTAAGATAGCCTGATTTATTTTCAAAACCCATATCTACAACCATGTTCACTTGTTTTCATCATTGGTCTTTGCTAATAAAAAGATTCAGGAGCTCACTGAATCTCGGGATTTTGCCGACCAGGATCTGGATCCAGAAATGGAACCATCTTGTTTTCTCCGAGGTCAAGAATGAACTTTGAACCCCAGTTTTGCATTTTTCAACCCCCTGGTTTATACAGATGCACAGATCCTCTATATGATTGAAAGTTGTATTCCAAAAAAACCTCTGGAATATTAGCAGAACTATTTTCGCTGTGCCCGTGGTCTGCTGTGAGTTTTTTTTGCATTTGTATCATCCTGGAGTGTGTGTGAAGAGTCTGCAGCCCTACTGCCCAGATATCCATTTCAGATTCAGTCAGGTGTTGCAGCAGTGACACCTCTAGTTGCTCTTAAAGATTGCAATCAGTGACCTCTGATTTGGGTAACCCAGTTGTCACACTGTGCTGTCTTGATGTATTGTGAGCCGTGGCAGTCCCCAGACCCCTGGAGACGAAGATGGAAAAGCTGGAAGAGGTGGTTGGGGCAGGCTGTGGCGGGGCAAAGATGGGAAAGTTTCAGCGGAGTTGAGTCCAGCTTTTCCACTGAGCCACTTTTTTCTTTGTATAAATAAAACAGGAGCGCTTTTAAAGGGGCAGATGGAAGAGGCGGGGTGTGGTTGGTTCACTTGCGGTTATGGCCTCAGTGAACATTGGATAGGATGGACATGGCTTCGTTTTTTTCTCACTCAGTTTACTGTGTTTTCTAGGAAGGATTAATGTGTATTTTCAGCTCTGGACTTCAACAAAAACGACGACTGAGACAGTGAAATAACATGAGCAGAGATCTGCATGTTGCACCGCAGTTTTGGTTAGTTTTCTGAGCATTTTCTGGAGTCACAAAGTAACTTTTGATTATCACGAGTGCCGGATGGATTTACAGTAATTGTTAATGCAGGAGTTGTTTCTGTGTCGCTTGGCACGGTACGCATCGGTGGCTGTAGATTCGTAGTGCACAGTGGTTTTTCTCCTCAGGTGCTTCGAAAGCAGGAGTTATCACTACAATATTCAAAAAATTCTTTCTACATGCTGATGCCATCTCTATCCCATTACTCACACATCTGAAAAAAGGTCTATAACAGCAAATACAAACATTGCTGTTCGCCTTCATGCTTCATATAGCTTGCTCATCACTACCACAGAGTGTACCCGTGTTTCTCTGTGGATGGATGCTATCGTACCTAGGAGAATGCCATTATGTTCTGGTTTTCATGCAGAGTTTTGTTGTTCCTCTTTCGGATAGATTTTTCAGGTTCATTTAAGTGGCACATGTCCCGAGTGGTGGACTTTGTCTCATGAAGGGAGAGTAATCACAAGACCAAAAGAGTATAACGAATAGAAATCAATCAAAACAATCCACATTTAAGAGATATATGCATTTAAGCTAGATTTAAGAAGTTTATATCTTGTAAAATATACTATTTGTTCTTATATGAGGATACAGTGTTTTGCTATTTTGTACAACAATACATTTTTCAAACTTTTATGCATGCTGTTGCACTGTATGTCACACAGAATGTAAATAGCCAAATATAGTATTTAGTGGTATTATTTCTAGAGAAGAAGAAGAAGAAATAAACAAAGAAAATATGTTTGCAAGCATAACAACTCAAACAACCTGATTTTTCGGCTTTCAGCCGACCATTACTGACTTTAAAATATGTTCTTTGGTTTTATATGAGTTATGGGCAGACAGTACAGCGTCCATAGTTATCTTATACTCGCCCTACAGCTATTTATTACGTGGGATTTGGGTCACTGTGATTAAACGTTTGCTTGCAGTCAAACCTTATCCACATAATGCTTTAGGACGGTAGGCTGCATTGCTGAAGTGATTCACGGACCATTCAGCAGCGCTCTCCATTGGCGCTGCCACGGGAAATTCAAACAAAGAAAAAGAGCCATAAGTATAACTGCTGAATTTTTAATTGCTTGGATATCTAAACTTGTTGGACTGACCTTGATGGTGTCTTCTTTGTGCTATGATTATTCTCAAAAAAGGTGTTTGGTCTCTGTCCTCTACAAATGGACCCTTGCTCTTGAGTTGTACTACAGCAGTGTCAAAGTCAAAGGCTGCAGGGATTTAATTACCTGATGGAGGAAATCTTTTGTGCATTTTAAAGGAAAATGAGATACTTGTGAAACTCACCAGGCCGTCGTACAGACATTCTTGCTATAACCACAATGAGCCTTTTCTTTTTTTTTTTGACGCTGATTTGAATGTGAATGTGAGTTTGTTTGAATTACGTTGTTAATTTACATTTAGAACATTATTTTATAATTGCTGCATATTTCTTCAAAGTGTTTAGTTTTCAGGTTGTTGACAGAATCATCAAATCACCAGCTGAGTGACATGATGTCAGAACAGGTGTTTCATCTCAGAATTAATCAACACTGTTGTTTACACCAGCAATGCAGAAAGACCCAACATGTCAGGAGCTGTGTATTTAGAGAATATTTAGTCTATTTACTTTTATATAGAAAATAGACTTCGCACAACATTGAGTTTGGATGCACATACTGTAAAGAAAGTGAAATATGAAAGGAACTGTTAATGGGGCAGATGTGGACAGTTTTATTGATTAAAACTTGCATTTTGTCCCATCAGATTCAAGTGAAACCTGTATGAAAACGGTCTGTAAAACCCAATTTCCACACAAAACTAGCAGCTGTATGCACTGTAATTTTAATTGAAGTCCCACGTGGTAGTGCCTCTCCTCCCACCTCCTCGCTGTGATACAAAAATACCAAACAGATGTGCAAAGTGAATTTCAAGTCAAGAAAATACCATACTGTAATAGCATCACTTGCATCAGTCTTGGCCTGTAAAATAGACTCCTTTGTCCTCCCTGGCTCTAATGGCAGAACCAGAGAGATAATCATTTTTGTTCCACGCATTCTTGTTCCTTGTCACCTGGTGCTTATATGACCCACAATGCAACCTGCCCAGGTTGAGGAGATCCGGGTGGTGGTATGCTTTTTAGTGGCTGATGTAGCTTGAAGCCGCTAGCTTCTAGCAGAGATGAGGAGTGGGCTGCAGATAAGCTCACTCTTCCACACCACCAGATGTTTTTCAATTTCAGTTTTTCAGATTTTGGGCAGCTCGATCTGCTCGACCACAAAAGGTTTTATACATTTTTTCCTTTTACATTTGCAGTATACTCTGCAAGACCTGTAAACAGACATAAAATCAGAGTTCTCCTTTTAATGTAAAATTCTACTTTGTCAACATGTTATTTAAAAGACGTTAAAAGACCTCTCCTCAGTTCTTCTATTTCTACTTATTTATTAGAAGCCTCTAAACATCTCCCTCACTGCACTTCTCCCATGAATTACCATATCTTTTAACAAAAGGCTGAAAAAACTCAGTAAAGCCAGATTCTTCCAAGCTTAAGTGTAGCAGTAATTCTAAAGCATACTGTTAAAAGTGAGTTTGACAATGGCTGTAGCTGTGAAACTCTCTTGGCTTGGCGGTTTTTAATAACAAATGTCTGCACTCACAAGCAGAGCAGCCTCCCGTGTTGCTGTGTTGCTCTTTTTGACAAATGGTTTTAATCAAATAAATCATTTGCCCCCCCCCAATCAGTATAGCGCATATGAGTCCTCTTCCTCCGACATGTAGTTCCATCCACTTGGAGACTTGACCTCCACATTATATGAACAGTTCAAGGCAGTTAATAAGAGGTATGGGCTTTTCATGGTGGAACCTGGCCAGCTGCTTGTGCACATATGGAGCCTGTGTGATGAGAAACATTTGTCAAAAGCAGGGTCGTTGAGCAGTCAAAAGAAAACGGTAAAGCAAACTGTGACAAGTCTGCGTCCTTCATGTACCATTTCCAAGCAGTGCTAAAAAATTAACACCACCTCCATCCTATCCTATCATCAAACTACCATTACGTTTTGTCTAAAAGCCACTTTGACAGATTAACAGCCACCATGAAAAGATACTTTTACAAAGATCTTTATTATTTTTTTTTTTTTTTAATCTCACAAAATAGTGAGAGTCATGGTGACATATTGAATGTGACAGCTCCTGTGAGTGAATGAAAAACTTTCACAGCCTGACTCAACCAATTCAGTTATATAAGCAGCTTTCTACAGAACCTTTTGGCCCGGGTAAATGTCATGTGATCCATCCGCGAATAATGTTGACAAAAGTATCATTATGCTAAAGCGTTCTGGTGGGAGTCGCACACTTGATGGTGCTATTACTAAAGCTGTTACTTGTCCTTGAACAGTGTTTATTCGGCCTGTAATTGGATGTTGTAAACAAGGACCTTGTTGTCATTAATATGTGTTATATATGAGCAGACTTGGTACGACTCTGAAAAGAAAATTTTAAGATTATTCAGGGGGAAAAGGGAAAATTGGACCATATTTGGTAATTAAGCTGTAGCAATTCCGTCCACACAAAGGAGGCTAGATTAAACTCCCGTCTTTCTTACCACGGGGAAAAACACGGCCAAACGTAAAATCAAATTTTAGCCATCTTGCTTGAGGTTGTAACTGCCTGCAGAATGGCTCCAGCTTGAGCAGCTTGTATGAAGGTCAAAGCGTTTGTAGTGTTGAAAGTGTGGAAAATCACATTTACATGTAAGGTTTTTTTTTGTTTGTTTTTTTTTTCCACTGTTGCAAAAATCACACTTTTCCATCAACTGTGTAAAATCTGTGTGCCACAAGATGTATTAGGTGTTCTGTAGTGGAGGGACACATTTGAAATGGGCAGCTTGAGTTACAACAAGAAACTTGTGAAAACGTGAACGCGAAGTTAGATCAATAAAATACGCTACAATTACACATTATTATTTTATTTTATTTTTATTTTATTATTTATTTTTTTGACATGTTCAACATGCTTTTTAATAAGAACACCTTAATTAAAATGATGATAATTACGTAATAATTACACTATATTCAAGGTCATGTAGAGAGCACCCACCTTAGTTTTTACCTGACTATAAGACATTTTAGTGCCTTTACTGGCAGATAACAGGATCTTTATCTGAGATCTGAAAGATTCGGAAAGATTCAGGGTTACATGCAGTCAAAATAAAAAAAGTGAAGTGTTCCTCCCTTCCATACTTAAGTAATGAATCCTAATGTACATTATACATTAGAATTCACACTAATCTCCTGCATGATTCTTGCCAGCGCTGTTAGCCAAGGTGCCAATGACTCTGGGCGGCAGCAGAGAAGTGGTGCGAGAATGGTATGAATGTCTTGTTAAGTAATTTAACAATTTTACAGTTAGGTAATTTTGAGTTTTGTAAATGTTTGCACCCTGCCATCGTGGTTCCCTGGTTTCTCCGTGCACACCCAAAAAAAACAGGATATTCTACTGACAGGATGGCGTCCAAATCTGGGTTTCTCCACTGACTGATTTGAATATTTACTGGGCAGTTCTACGTTGTTGTTTTTTTTTTTCTTTAAAGCATCAAGGTTAAAATTACTGCATTTGTTTCTGCTAGTTGAGTGATCACCCCACCAGTTACGTAGAGCGAGCAGGCAGGTTGTTTTTTAATATCTCTCACTCCACTTGAAAGCCATTTGGGCAGCTGAGACGCCTGCAGAACCCAAGGCTGGATTTTACAAGACTGAATATCCTATGAGTAGATCTCAATTCAACTGAATAGATTAGACTGTAAAATGCAATAGATTTCTGCGGAGCTGTTATTAGTTCCCTAAAGGACTGTTTTGACTAAGGCATGTTGGCTTAGTTAATATGAGAGAGATTATAGTAGCCATTGTCTCATTAATGCTGACTCTCCCCTGTGTAGACATGTACTGTTTGGGTTCTCAGGGGGTGTGGTGACTCTGTGTAAGAGCATGTGTGTACGTGTGTGTGTGTGCATAGCAATTTATAAGTGTACAAGTGAGTGTGTGTGTGTGTGTGTATGTGTGCATATGTGCCAGAGCATGCTCCTTTGACGTCGGTGACCTTCATATCCCCTGGGTATGCCAGCAGCCATTTATCTTTTATTCATTCTGCCATTTGTGACCAAGGCAGCGTCTCTGGCACTGACGCTTGTCAAAACAGACCCTGTCCCATGATATGCAGCATGCCGCAGCCTCAGTGGCCCTCGCTCCAACAGCTGATGCAGTTTCCAGGCAGAGAATTAAACTTGCTGGTTCCATTCCCAGGAATTCACCAGCCACTCTGACTGTTTTTAAGAGCCAAAGACAATTTTGTAATTCATGGATCCTTCAGTTGGTTCGTTATCTGCAGTGGCTGGTAGAAAAGACAAGCTTACCAGCCACCACTGTTGTTGTTGTTTACACCCTGCTAGCTGCAGTAAGCTTCAGACCGAGCGTGCAGCTCGAACATCTGTCAACAACTCAGTTTGTCTCTCGCTGACAGGTGTACCTGCAAAAACAAACTGAAGCATTGTTCCAGGGCTCCTTGGTTATGTTTAATTCTCTCCACCTGGCTCTGTGAGCTTTCAATTATTCAGTCCTCTAAGTTGTTATTAGAAAACAAAGCACAGCAAGAGGAGAATTACAGTTTTCGGTGACATCACTACAGCGTAGATACAACTGAGAACTTCTTAAAAGACACCATGTACAGAGAGATGACAAATTAAAGGGAAAATCAACATTAAGTGCCACCACGAGCCTCCAGAACAGACTCAAGTCTCTGAACTCTGGTGGGAAAATATTCACTCTTCTTTCAAAGGATTTTCCCTCATTTGCTGGTGGAAATCAAAATTTTCCATAGTTGTCCATTTGGGTGAATGGGAAGCTGGTGACTGTGAGTCATGGTCATTGCATATGATCCACTTCATCACACCATTGAATTGACCCCGAATGCCCTGTATGGAATAGGGGTGCACTGATACTAAACTGACTCTTTACCTCTACCTTTTTATTTCTACACAGTGGTGTTTCAACATTTTAATTTTGGGAAAAACAGAGCACTAATATCAGAATGGTACTGGGTGTTTGCAAATACCTCCTTTATCATTAATATAGAAGAGGTTACATTTATTATGTTTCTCCTCTTACTTTGGTTTGTCACTCTGTTGCTAAAATCAGAACTAAATCATCTTTTATCAGTTTAATTTACAGTTAGTTATCTTGTTTGCAGTAAAACTTAATCTGTAGCTGGAAGAATATGATGTGAATGTAATTGTTGCTCCACAAATGTCTCATGTATTTATGGAGTTTAAACCAAACAAGGAGGACAACTGTTGCATGTCACACCTTTCTCAGTCACAATACTAAATATTTCAGTGCCGGTAATAAAGTTTCTACACCTTGGGACTTTACAAGGTCACGGAGAATTGAGATGAAAATGAAAATAACTTCATGGCTTCTGTGGAAGCCCATTGATTCCCTAAGCAGTGTGTAAAGGAGAACTTCTTCCAGCCTCTTACACAAGTGGTGGTTGGCGTCAGGATTACACAAAGCATCTCATTTAAATGCCCGCTGATTGCTCAAGTTGTTTCGCTGAAGGAAAACTGAGAAATTTATAAGAGAAAAACGAGATCCTACGCATTTGATAATGACATGTCATCGGTTTCTGGGGTCGCTCTGATTCCGCTTAACTAGTCAGTTCTCAGCAAGCACTGATTCTACTGAGTGGAGATCTCATTATGGCTCTCACTAAGTCGTTCTCGCCTGTTCACCCTCAACAAAGTTCATTTGTCTCTCACAAGTCCTCGTGCAGCAGCTATTTTTCCCCAAGTAGGTGATGACACTGTACGTTGTGGTAGAGATGTCACCTTCCTCCCCAGAGATTTGAAAAGCATCTCTGTGCACAACAAAGTTTTCCTTGTGGGCTGCTTGACATCAGCTAATATAACTGTTATTAGAGGAGAGACACTTCCAGATCTAACAATGAGAATTTGATGTGATATCTGTCAACCTCTAGTTCTAGTCATTATTTTCTCTTTGCCTCGACTCGACTCTGCTGAACCTTTCATGTAGTTGACTTCTTTGATCTAGAGCCTTTGATGGCGGATTGTAAATACAACACCATCATGTTTTCTGCTGCTGTCAGGGTTAGCTCTTGACACCTGTGTGATGGATTTGTGTGTGAGTTTCTTTGTGTTGACTGCTGCTGCTTTCTTAGTTAGAGGCAGCGAAATGCTGCACGACTGTCACTGTTTGTGCTCCTCTTGGGAAAATAATCCTTTGCATTTGCTATTGTGATGCAGACAATCATAGACATGCTCAGATTTGGGTTTTGCTGAATATAAACAGCAGCTTTTTGTTTAAAAATATGAGTCTTCAGGGGGGCTCTAGTATTCACAGGTACTAATTGGCTGAGATTTGAAACATTGCATCCAATTTTAGGAATCATATGTTCAGTGCTTTTAATCATTTGCCTTTTTCAGCACTGGGGAATCATTTAGGTATTTAAGAAATATCTGTTTGTAGACATCCTAATAATAATTAAATAATATTTTTAATTATTCAAACAAAGTAAAAACATATTTTCCAGTAGTGATTATCCATTTTCTCCTTCCTCCTGACCATTCTGCTTTTCCTTTTTTCCCACCAGATGATAACTGCAGACTGAGTGACTACCGTCGGCTTAAAACCAAGATTCTGGATCTCCATGACAAACGATACATGGGGTCTCACCTCCATGGGGCCCACAAGGACAACATGGCTGCCAGGAAGCAACTGGTTGATATGATGTTAAAACGCTTTGATGCAGATAATAACGGTCAAATAGATGCCAGCGAACTCTCACAGGTGAGGATACTGAATGACATTTTCACCATTTTAAAATAACAAACAAACAAAAAATACATCATTCAGTCAGCCAATTACTGACATGGAGTTAAATACAACAACTTGACCTTGACTCAAGCTAACACTGAGCTTATGGGATTTTTTTTTTAAAAGTGTATTTAGATACAGGAGTAAAAAGCTTCTTACCATTTCGTAACAGCACTTCCCTTTTCAAGATGCTCCACAGCTCCTCTTAAGGCTGCCAAGACCTCAATTGTATTTATGTATAAATAAAACAAATAATCAAAAGGAGCCTACAAATGAACAAACGGCCCTTGTGCTCAGGTGTTTAAACTAGCTGCTTTGATGTCTGCCATAATTGCGTCCATTTTACTCTTCTTACCCTTCCCTCTGGTATCTGTGGCACACAGCTCTAGGTAAATCTTTTGAAAAGCAATGTGGGTCAAAGGAGCCGTGTGCTCATGGGAGGCTGCAGCCTTTGACCAGCGCTGCCAAGAGGGATGGTTGTAGAAAAGAGCTTTCTGTGGCTACCATGAGGAAGGAGGATATTCTGTGCATAACAAATAAAGCCTCCTAGTACCTGAGGACTGGTTTAATATAGAAAGTATTGGAATAATTTAAAAAGTAAGCAACCTGTGGTGGTTTTCAAAAAACCGTGATACCAGTTGCTGCTCTTAGGTCAGTTTCCTGCTGATGCAATAGGATATACTGTCTGTACGGGGGTCACCTTGGTTAGCTTTGTCAGTGCTCTCTATCCCAACGGGGGTGGTCTCATTAGATTAATTTGAATATATTTTAGTATTTTGAGTTCAAAACATCTAAATAATGCCTCAAAACAGTGATATTTTGGCCATATTTTCATATTATTTACATATTTTTACATGTTTTTACATTCACATGGTGCCCCATGCCAGCATGAGAGAAATCAATGCTTAGTGGGTGAAATGCATAGTCAGTAGACCATGTTGTGCTGTGTTTCATGGAATAAAATTGTCAGTATGCTCTGAGTCTGAATTTGAATATGCCCTTTCAACCTATTGAATATTACTCTGGATAGATTTTCAAACTTCTCTTGCATTTACTCTGTTCCAGGCCAAGCTGTGCCACTCCACCTTTCCTTAGGTGTTTGAATGACACAAGCAAGTCAGTAATAATTAACATCCAGATGGAGAAGCTCTTTTCATGGGGTTCCTCAAGGGCCGCTTTTAGCCTTCCTTCCCTTTTTATCCTTGACACATATGGGAATGTTGGCGGGTTTTATATAGTGTCAGCGACATAAATCAAAGAAAAGAGAGGGTTTCTGGGAGAGTTAGAAATTAAAATATCAGTGGATTGCAGGTGGCCCTTATGGCGTTTTCAGTTCAGTCCAAAAGATTTTTTTACATGCATGCATAAATTCATAGCCCTTGACTTTGTCTTACACATGGCTGTGTGAGAACAGTGGCTTTCTGGTGTGAGCTTTTTATGTTCTTAAGCTTCAAAATCAACATTTTGATTCATAAAAAGCAACATTTTTTGTGTCACTCTCTTGTACTGCAACCCATACTACCGATCTGTCTTGCTGCAGTGACAGAAAAATTCACAAATGTCGTGCACACATCCATGGCCTAAAAATGATGAGATGACCTTTCAGCTTCTGCATACTATCAACACACATCTAAATTACCACATACTAAAAAAAATGCATGACAAATATGAGATAGAAATAGCTTCATCAATCTGATAAATCACTTAATAAAAGACGGTAGTCATGGGTTGACTGTGCCTCAACATAAGGGCGCCTGAATGTAAATATGGATTGAGTTTTTAATGAGTTTTCATGTTGGTGTATTAAATGTCTCTCAGAATGTAATTTCAGATCATTTAATAGCTCAGAAAACACCATTTTATTTTCTCTCCAAAGATCTGAGTTTTGAATCATGCACAACACATAAAGGTTCAGACTGCATTGTCAGGACAATCTGCCTTTTATTTATTTATTTATTTATTTATTTATTTATTTATTTTTTAATGCTTAAGTTGTTTGAGCTCGAAGTGCAGGGTGTTGCTTATTGACAAAAGATGAGAGTGAAGGAAGACATTTATGCAAATTAAATTTTGTTGTGAACAAGCCCTCAAAAGAGCACTACACAAGCAAATCACACTCTTATCAGCAGCTGAAAGTACAAAACCACGGCTGCCACCCTCATGCCCTTAAGCGCCCTTTATAATTGGAGCATTCTCCGACCTCATTTGAAATTCTAGGATGGAAATCCCTCATCCTGGCTTACTTGACTTGCCTAGAGTGTGCACATGAAGGGGCACAGGGAGCAATTGTCACTGACCTTTGAGTCTTGGGTGCACTTTTAAAATGTCAAATCAAAACTTGTTTTTTCCCAAATGTATCGCTTCTATTTATTATAAAACCAAAGACAGAATGCTTGAAATTATACAATTTACCCCCCCAAAAAAAGGGAAAAGGATTAAAATGCAATTCATTAGACACAAACGCATTTCTGTGATTTTCCCAGGCAAAGATTATTTTAAAGGTATTTTAAAAAGTTTTTCAACTAAAGAAAGACAAAGAAAGAATTCTTGACCATATATAAAAAAAACATTTGAGGGTTTTCACAGTCATAGCTTTTTTCCTTTCACAGAAGTACAGAGAGAGTCTTTTATTCTGTTCTTGATATTGTTTGGAAAAGAAAATTGGAAATTTTCAATTATGAAATGAGTCTTAGAAAGGGATGACCTCTACTCACACTTAACAGTATCTTGAGTGACAGATTAGGTTTACTGAATGCACAAATCATTTGAAATGTGAGGGTCGGCATTAAATATCTTTTTCCAGGAGCCACACACAAGTTCTTCACTACAGTATAGCATTCAGCCAACAAAGCCAGTGACTTCACCACCTGCAAAAAGAAGGAAGGATCAGAGAGTCAAGAATATTTTTGTATTTCCTTTTTTTTTCGCCCTTCAGATCTGCACAAGTGATCATTTATACTTGTTAGCTCAGCTTTGCTTTGGTTTAGATGTAGATGAACTATGAATTATAAAATACTAACAAGAATCTTTTGCAGATGAGATCAAATGATTAAAGTGTGTGAAAGACACAGGCAGCTCTTCTGTTGTGTACTCTACGGTTATTTGTCACTTGGAGTGTTTCTAGGATAGACTAAAGATATGCCGTTACAGGTGACTCTTTATTTTTTATTTTTTGTGAAGGAAAACGCACTGATCCGATGGAGGAGGCATGATGTATAAAGCTGTCCCTTGTGATCAGCATTTTGACTGCTGATGCAGTATGATGGATGTTTTACTGCCAGGGCCAGGCAGAGGGTGTTGGATAGGATCATGCTTTAGCAGGATGATGATGAAACCTGCACAGTGTTTGGGGCCTTTTCACCATCCATTGTGACAAAACTTCAGTGATTCTCAGTTCGGCTGCAGTAAACTGACAGTTAGTACTGTGTGTGTGTGTGTGTGTGTGTGTGTGTTTCATCTACTTTCACATTCAACACATAGCTTTGATTAGGCAGATAATGTGGACTCATTAGAGATTATGTCCACACCTTTCGTAGTACACAGTAAATTAAGTAAACAAAGTAAATACATTTACTCAAGTACTGCACATAGGTACAGTTTTGAGATACTTGCACTTTACTTAAGTATTTCCATGGACATTCCATGGTACTTCTTATTCTTTATTTTATATAAAAATCCCAATGTTTTTTGTTTGTCTTCCTCAGGGGTTCACTATAATACAAATGTTAAGAGTATTTATCTATTATAAACATTCAAATCATTGTCTTCACTTTTTAGTCATAATCCAAGGGATGCCTTAAGGATGGGCCGAGGGTGTCGCACAGTTTGCTACTTTGCCATTAACTACGTTGTTTATAATGTTTACAAAAAGACATACATTTAACCAATGAGTATATTTATTTTGTGTTTATATTTAGTTCAGTATTTTTTCTTGTTATTGTGAAAAGATTGTGGTTTTGGTTACATGTTGATAAACATACACTGACTCATATTTAACATTAAGACCAAGAAATACTGTCCACCTTCTTTAACCAATCAATTGATTCTCATTGAAGGTCATCAAGCAAGAGGGTCTGTCCAAGGATTTCTCTGAGTGCACATTGTTTGACCTTCTGAAGTACAATGATGTCAACGATGACGAGCACCTGACAAAAGACGAGTTTTACACAGCTTTTGGTGAGTACAAAGTTTTGTTAGCAAAATATATATATTTTTATTTTTTTTTGTGATAAGAGAAATCCTCTTCCAAGTTTCGCAAATGCAAAAAAGACTTAAAACAAGAAGGAAAAGCGACGCCATATTTCCGTGTCCACATTTTCCATTGACATCATCGGAGAAAACTAAATTTCTGTCATTTGAATGTGACAGTTGATCATAATTCACCTGAACAGTAATGCAATAATCATAATGATCAACCTGCAACAGAAAGGGAACCTTGAAACCATAGCAACAACAAAAATCTGTTAGAGCTAAGAACCCTGGGAGAAATCTTTTGAACACATCATTAACATACATTTATACTCATGCTTCTGTTCCTAGTGCTTTTCTTTTACTGACATGAAATATAAGGCGTCCGTCTTTAAATGTAGAAACCTCATGGTCGCCGTGAAAGACGGTTTAATTACATTTTGATTATGTTTTACTTTGAAATCTGAGGAATCACAAACTTGGTCTTAAGATCTGAACAGTCTCTTGCATTTCCTGGGAAACATGTTCCATGTTTCAAAGTTAAGGTGGTGATAAACTTGGATTAGTGTTTGATATCTCGCCAAAGGTTTACTCACTTTGAACTCCATATTGTTGCCGGCTGTACTGACGGTCTTCAGATGTTTGATTCGCTGGGATGGATGGATAAAGGATTTAAAACTGGAGTTGGTGCCAAAGGAAGCAGGTCACAACTCCTGTGAAACAGTAGTTCAAACCAAAGCCCCCCCCTCATTAGGAAACATAATGATGACAGGTGCTCTGCCATATCTGAGTCGCACCAACAACTGTGCACCAATTTCCTCCCTTTGTTTCCTCCTCATGCTCTCTTTCATGGTTCTTCGCTGTCTGACATTTTCAGTCAGCTCAATATCCTCTGACAGAATATCCTCTGACATTTGGCTGGCTTGACACATTTAGTAGTGGGAGAGAATTCATAATCAACCTTCATCTCATCAGCTCTTTGTATTTAAAGCATTTCTCAGAACAGACAATGAAAGAGTCACAAGAGCAAATGGCGAAGTGAAAGAGTCTCACCTTGTCTGCTAATCCCCACATCATACATGAAATGTGTGGGAGCAAACCCCTTCTGGCAAACCACGGAAAGAAAGGGACCGGAGCCAATCCGGGGAGAGCTGTGCTTCCTTGAAGAGTTGAGTTGTGCGAACTCCAAGTACTTCCTATTCAGTTTTTTCAGATCTTCCAGCTTAACTGCTCACAAAGGAATGGGAAATTATATGTGAGTAAATCTCTCCTTCTGGGGCAGTTTCTTTCAACCTGTTTCATTCTTCCCTTTCACCGCTTCTTTTCCATTCTTTGTGTTCATGTGCCACTTGATGTTGTTATTTAGCAACAATGAATAGCTGTCCAAATATATCAATGACTCGCTGCATAACGCATTCCTTTAAAACTCTTGATTGAGGATTGCTCGTTTATGTCGGTGAAAAAGAAAACTTCATAAAACAAAAAGGAGCGGTTTCATTCAGGCTATAATGTGCTTAGTATGACTGAAGTAGTTTTTATGTCTTTATCAACAACTCTGCTTGACTCATGCTCAAGATTTTCATGCACTCTAGTGGAGCACTTGAAGCCATTTCACCTCTGTTCACCCAATGCTGAATTTAGATGAGTGTTTTACATACTTAGGGGTCATTGTAGTTCTCAGCGACTGTCTTCTGCACTTTATTCATGTTGAACCTTTCTTCGCTTCGCTAAATGCTTAGGTGTTTTAAAGATAGGCCTTCTGTATTCCTGCGAGGCAGCTGAGAAAGAAAGGCTGATAATAAGGTCACAAATTCACCTTCTCTGGAGACTAACAGCTGTATTCAACATTTCAATTCACCTAATTTCAATAGAACTCTATTTATCTAACCAAGGCAGATAATATAGTCATGGTGCAAAGGAGCAGACACATTAAAATCTTTCACCTGTGGTGTGATCCAAAGAAAAAAGTAGGTAGATGGTAAATCTGGGCCAGACTAGCAAAGTAAAAACTGAAAGCTGCATAGCAACATAGAATTTAAACGAGATATCTCTCAAACGGACCCGTGGAAAACCTACCTGAGCCCGATGTGCATAGATTAACTTTCAAAGAAGAGCTCTGAGGGACCAAGAACATCCAGACGGACCTGATTAATTCATTCAATTAACAAGCTGAAATATAAATAAAATAATGTATTAAGAATAAATGTACAGTCATAGAAACTAAAATAATTATTTGTTTGTATGCTACAAAGACAAATTTCTGTCAATAATTGAAAGTCCTGTTTCCACCTCCTGCACCAACAGTAAAACGTTCTGTAGCTGGAAACTGGCCGATAGATTCACGAAACACAGTGTTCCATCTAATTTAACATTTCTGACTTAAGTTCCAAAAAAACATTTAACTGCATCAATCCTGCAGACTACTGATTCTCCTAAGATAAGCATGGCTTCATTTCCCTCATCAGAACAATGTTCCTGTGAACAGTTCACAACACATACTTATCATGATGTACCACATGATCAGAGCTGATAACGCTGGGGTTCATTTGGGTCCACTCGTGTATTGGACATATTGACACACTGACCCGAAACTGGCGACAGTAAAATTAGGCCCAACCCAACCTGATTGGAGCAGAATTTGGACCAGGTCTGACTGAAGTACTGGGTCGGGTGGATCTGTGAAAACCTCTGATTTAAACCGATCCATATCCAGTTGAAAAATCACCTGTATCACCACCATATCACAGTGCTGCATTATGTACATCGCCCTGACAACCACAATCATCTAACATCATCTATAAGAGTCACATTAGGAAATAAAAGCTAATTGGAAAGGCATTACTTTTTATGATGGTATTGAATCGACTAAAAAACACTAGTCGGTCAGATTTACTGAGCATGGCCAATCTATTTTATTACTGTTGGTGCTCTTCCACATACAGGTATAAAACAACCATAGCATATTACACTGTTAGAGCTACATCTTTCTTTTTTTATTTCTTTTTCTAAATTTTTTTTCCTGAGTGGATGGATGTGCACAGCTGTTGACAAAATGCAATTATAGGCTCTTCGATAATGGCTTGAGTCATAGACTTCAACGTGAATTACATTGGCTCGTAGGTTGCAGACGTAGCCATGAGAGTAGCAACACAGTGGAGAGACATGGAAAGAATGCTTGGAATTATTTGGTCTTGTAGACCACGGTCACAGTGACTGAGGCGAACATGCATGGCAGTCATTGCAATCATAATCTGTGAGTGGCAGCAATAAAAATCTATGCAAATACTTTAAGCGCTGTCGTAAACTGAGCACCGTCATACAGTAAATCCGTTGATCCAGTGTGTCCAGAATTATGGCGCAGCTTGGAAACGAACAGCAGCGAATTCAGACTGACTCCCCATGAAAACGGCACCTGTCTGACTACTCTGCCAGTGAGGACCCATCGCACACCTTTGTGGAATATTCAAAGCGTGGCAACATTGTTTGTCAGGACAGAAGATAAGACTTTAATGTCCATGCATTATTCATTCCTCCTTTGCATAGACAAGAAGGGGGTTGAGAATCAATTTGCTTCAGCTTGCAGTAAGGAAACTGTCTGGCAGAAGTGATGTCTTTTAATTAGATGATGTTACAGATATGAATGATGTCTGCCACGCTACTGATAGTCAGCTCCTTGTCATCGTTCAATAATTTGGTGAATGATGGCACGCTGCATCATGGGTAAACAGATAAGGTGCCATCTATCATAAAGTGTCATTAACTTTTGGTAGGAGTGTCACAGTACATTGGGGCATTGACTGGCAGACATTAACATCAACTATATGCACTACCAAGACAGAAAAAAGTAGCATTGTCACAAACCTTCAGTGTTACACCATTAAAGGCACAGCAGCTAAAATGACTTCACTCATGTATTTATAAAAAATGTTATATATATTATGAATAATTTGTAGTGTAGTACACTATAGTCTACAAACACCAGTATGAGCATTGATATATAAAGCACAATACTTAGATTTTATGCTGTCAGTTTGTAAAGCTGAAATATAATTATTGCGTTTCAATAAGTAGAGGTTAATTTGTGCTGTAAATATAACCGTCATGGTTGTGCCTATGTATGTCGTAATCTGCAAACATTTCTGCATTGACGCTGCATCCAATACTTTCCTCACTGCCGCTGTAGATAGTTGAAACGACTGTAAGTCGATGCTGAGAGGGATGTCTGTCATCTGCAGCACACCAGTCTGTGATCACTGCCAAATAAACTTAGGAAAAGGTCATGCTCGCAGTTTGCCAAGTATTATCTCTACCTACATATAAAAAGGGAGTCTGGAACATAGCACACCTGATGTTTGACTTACCAGTGAGTATATCTGATTTCAGGTGGCATATCCAGGCAGTGTAAGCAATGGACGGTGTGTAATGGGTAGCTTAACATTAACCAGGTTGGGTAGCATTTTAAAAGCTGCTACACGTGAGGCAGACTCTGACTGCATCCTTGTGCCAATTTGCTTTTTAAGCCCTTTGAAGTTGGCTGGGCAATCACAGGGTGCTTTGCCTGTGCACCACACAGTTTAAATGTTATTAGTTTGGGTACACCTACTAAATGCATTCTCCAAGCGTCTAGACGCACTGCTTCAGAGACAACAATGAAAATGAATGTGCAAGTGCTTGGAAAGAATCCTCTGTCTGAATGCTCCCTCAGGCTAGTTTGTTAGCATTAAACCTCATCCCCAACAAAACCTCCTCTTAAGTCCATGCACTGCAGAGTTGCAGTGCACCTTGCTTTTTAAACACATGCAAAAGGCCTCACTCCTTATTGTGGCTTCATTTAAACATTCTGCCAACTGCAGTAACAGAAGTTGTCCTACTTTATGTACTTCACTGTTATGACTACAGTAGATTATTTATTATTAAGTATTTGTTCAGCACACATTATTTAGCTGAGTCACAGTAATGACCTTAATGGTGGAGTAGTAAAGGCTATTTGTGCTGCACTCCGGGTCGTATCTCACACCTGCTTGTTGTTCTTGGGTGCCAAGGTATTGATCTGAACCCTGACACCACCTGACAGAGCACACAGCCCGGAGATACAGCTCTTTGATTTCTGCTGAGGCTAGGAGCCTTGGAGTGCCTGTCGGACTCCTGAGGTACTGGCGGGAACCTAAGATTGACTTTAATGTGATCCATCATATTGTAATGTTGTAATGTGGCTATCACAGATTGTATGAGTTCAAGGTGAGAGTTGATATTGTTTCTATTAAGGGCAACATCAGCATCTACACTATATGTTAATATCAGGGATGATCCTCCACCGTCTACACAGTTAAGTGAACCCTCTGGGCTAACTCCAAGTTACAGTTATGAACAAACACAATTTATTTTAACTAATAACACACTATCATTGTATTGTTTTTGTCTGTCAATAAAATATTCACAGTGTAGCCTGGAAATAGGATGTCAACCCCTCGGCTTATGGCATTAACAAAAGCTGATTGGAGTCAGACGTTATCACACCTGGAGTACAATCAATGAAAGGATTGGAGCTGACCAAGGTCTCTTACAGGATAATGTCAGGGTGGCTGTGCACCTGCTGAACAGTAGAAGTATCAAAGAAGAATCAAATTAAATCTAGACTTTAATCCAGTAGAGATGCTTATAGAATGACCTGGAGACAGACGTTCACACCAGACATCCTAAGAATAAGGCCGAACTGAAACGGTTCAATAAGGAAGAATGGTTCAGACTTCCTCCTGAACAATGTGCAGAGCTGATCAGCAGCTACTGGAACAGCTTGATTGAGGCATTGACTGACAGTTTAAGTGGCAAGGGGAGAGAAAAGGGAGCCTTGCTGCTGAATTTATGGTGAGGGTTATGTTTTCTTTTTCTCTTGAGGTCACAAGAGGGACATTTTGGTCAATTGACAGGTCCTTGGGCCAGTCATAAGGCCATTTGGGCTGCGAAATGACCCATGGAAGTGGCACATGACTGCACAAACAGACGGCATCCAGGTTTCAATTAAAGGTTTTTTCTCTTTTGAAAGGGAACTGTGGCAACTAAAACGTCACAATTACATTGAGAAATTAATCTCCCCACAAGATCCTTTTAGTACCTGTTGTGAAGTTTTTAATCCCATCACGTGATTCTCATCAGCAGATGGTACTTACCCATTTGTCGTTCATGTTGGCTTTAAAATCCAACGTGTAATAACAAAATGGTTCCTGTGGTGAGATTGTGTTCTTAACTGTTGTTTTCAAGGTCAACAGTGAATTCTGATTTGTTTAAAGTTTGCTACCTCATGGATTTGCTAATATTCAAATACAAGTCTAAGCAAATTCATATATCAGCCTTTTGAATGTAGTTTGTTTAGGGGTAGCATATCAATTTGTGGCTCTTTAGTTGTGATGTTCTTTTTGCATTTCTATTTGATTATTATCTTTTCAAAAAATAATTTCTTTAACATTTGTTTGTCTACTTTGTGTTTCGTTTTATGTCATCTTCCTTCTCATTTCCTTTTGTTTAAACGCACGACAGCTTTAATCTTGTGCGTTTCCAAGTCTGGTGTAATCCCTACTTTTGCAGAAAGTTTGCCAAGCTCAAAAATTAGTTGACTTACAGTCTCTACTTCTGTGAAGATTATAATTACACATCCAAACCAACAGCTGGGCCTCTTTCCGTCAATGTGTCTTCATTAAGTTTGCTGTTACTTGGCACCCATGGCACAGCAACAATTAATGGTTACGCAGGCTTTTACTTGTCAGAACCCCTGCTGAGCCTTCCATTCACAGGCTGAGAGAAGTGGTGTTAAAACGGTTTCATAATTCATGGTTCATTCTCCAACATGTGACTTTTCTATCTCCAGAATGTATTAGAGAGATTTAAAAGAAGTTCAATTACTTATTCTTTTTTTTTTTTTAATTCTTAAGTGATCCTCAACCGAAGTACAAGGGCCAATTTTCTCAGCAATTCTCAAGGGAGGATTGTTCTTTCCTTTGAACTAGATGACAATTATATATTCACTAAAAACAAAGCAGTTTGTTTATTGTGATAATAGAAAGATTATTCCATTACCACATAATGACTAAAGTCACCTATAGGTTCACCTATAGGCTCCTCGTTTACGTTGTCTACAGCACAAAGTTTGAAATATGCATCAAGTGAAACTAGACACGTACATCCGGTAGAGTTTATTCATGTCTTTGGCTGGTCACTGATAAGAAGAAATTGTATGTATATGTATCATTGTTGTGGTATAAACCCAACAAAGCGAGAGGGAAGATTTTATATATCAGCTGCTTTAAACTCCAGTGTGTGACAGGAAAAGTCATTATCCATGAAATAAGTGATATGTTTTGTTTTTTTTGGGTTTTTTTTTTTTTCATTTTTATCAGCAGCAACAGAATTTCAAGTGTTACATCTCAAAGAACATGATAAAATATAACCGCCAGAATTAAAAATGTCTTGACAGAACAACATATCAGAATAAAAGATAAAAGACAATCCACTACAGCAGTCGTTCCATCAGTCCACATCCACTCCCAAGAGAAGTGCGTGACTCTTCAGGCCCCCAAGTCTTTTTTTTCTTTGTGTAATCTCAACAGGGAGCTGTACAGATCACACAAAATACCAATACGACTTTGTTGTGAACTTCCCTTCCTTTGTATCGATAATGATCACTTAAGGGCCCGAGTGTGAGTATGAGCTCTTAGGTTTCACTACAGCCATGAGCAGCAATGGAAATATAAATGATACTAGATAAAACACTGCTGTTTACTTCTTGTAAACCCCTGATGGAGCTGACTTGAAAACAATGTTTGTCCTTTTTTTGTTGAATTTCTGATGTTACTCATCCTGGTAAAGACCGGTGACTGCCCTGCTGCTGACAAGGCAGCTGCTTCTGAGGACAGTGACGCTGTGAGAGGTCACAGTCTTTTTGGATTCAATGAATGAACGCTTCAGTAGCGCTCAACCGCCACTGAGGGGTCAGGTTTAAATTCCCGGTATGGAGAAACCTTCTCTCAAAATATATTTTATGCCCTCTGACTGAGAGAGGTTCAATGTGCTTTTCTGGCTGTCAGGATTGTTAAGCAGTTGAGTGTAAACAGATTGCTGCATTCATCCTCCTCTCTCAACATTTAACATCTCCTGTCAACCAGTAGAAGGTGTTGACATGCACTATTTGCAGTCGTGCAGCTTCTCGAGTGCGCTGTGAGACTGATGCTGGTGTAAAACTGGTTGCCCGATAGCAGCAGACAGTTGGATGGAAGCTTGCTGCATTTCCAACAGGTAAAGCTGATTGATGCAGATGCTTAATATCCTGCCACAGAAACACACACACACACACACACACACACACAAACATTTAAACTGATTTTAACTGATTGCACCTCAGATTAGTGAAGGAACAGGCATCACTCAACATTAAACCCTCGATAAAATAAATGCTATAGGTTAAGCACTCTATGATTTCTATTTCGATGATTTTCTTATTGCAGTAAGATAGTTGGATTTTTCATTGGTTGTTTTCCACAAGGTAGCAGTGATAAAATTAGTCCAATTAGAGCTCCTCTTAGGTTCTGTTGCATACTAATGCTGGCCTTCCCTCAGGACGTCTCCCAACAGCTGTTTTGGAAACAGACTTGCGGCTGATAAGCCAGCGGTAATGCGCTCACCATTTGGCCAGGCCATTTGTTAATATTTTACAGTCATCATGATATTTGTAATGTTTGTGGGAGGAGAGAGGAGGTGGGTAATTATAATCTCCTCACCCTTTACCTAACAAGTTATTTTTGCATTTTTAAGCAGTAATGCAGCAAAAACCTTCTGGTTCACTAGAAGCAGAAAGATGAGAGTAGAGATGCTGATAGTTTCTAAAAGACTGGTCACTGTAGCTGTGCCTGGAGTATTTTCCTTGGATTGGGACCGTTCAAAGCATTATAAAATAATCTCATTTAAGTGGAAAAGCTCAGATTCAACATCAAAGGTATTTCTGCCCTCAAAATGATGCCAAAGTTCTTTGACCTAAAGTCAAGCTCCAGAGTTTTCCACGTAAACAAACACACATTTATTTACATTGATGAATTCACTTGTGCAGATAGTAGAGTATGACTGTCTCAGATGATGTTGACTGAAGTTATTACCTTCGAAATGCACAGAAGGTCTTAATTACAAGTCTGTGATGTTGAGATAAAAAGCCGACGTTTACATCTGTTCTTACGTCTTGTTTTTCAGTATTTTTAATTTGTTTATAAAACACACGGTAGACAAGAAAAGTGTTTGATTACAAAACCCAAATGGTCTCATGAAGGTCTCATCAAAAAAACCAAAAAACAAAATAAGATCAAACTATTAGACACTGATAAATAACAGCTGAAATTAAACTGAATCAATACAGAAACATAAATTTAAGCATTTACTGCTTTTCTCATTTTATTTGGTTGTTTAAAACACTTTGTTGAAAATACTGCTATAAATATAAAGTTCATTATTATTGTTAAATCTCAATGTCAATGGAGAGGAGGCTCCCAACCTCCAATCTAATTTTACAGGCCTGTAAGATTAAATAAAAAGGGCCATCATAACATGCATTTATAGTGGCCTGCGCACAAAAGAAAGATGGTGGATAGTGTTCACATACAAATCCTCAACTTGTGAAGCTACAGGACAAATGCGGTACACAGTGAAAGTGAAATGTGAGACAGCCCACACTTGGAAATATTGCAATCTTTTGTAAGTTAGATAGGTAGAGTTTCACCCAACATTGTGTGAAGGAGAAACAGGCAATATTCAGACAAAAGTAACAGCTCTACTTTGAATTTGAAGAGCATACGCTACAGAAATGATCCCTAAACAATCATATAAATACCCAGTACAAGATATGCATTATAATCTGCCACTTATTGTTGGAATATTTCCATAAATACAAAGTGAGGACCAAACCCTGGTGGTTTGCCGAGAACTCCCTGCATGTATTAAGAAAAAACTGTATCGTAAAAATGTGTATGTCTATTATATATAAATATGTTTTTATATAAAAAATTGTTTTTGAACGTTGAGTGTTTGTTGTAGGTTGAGGATCGTTCTTGTATGTCAGTCATGTTTTTCTCTCTTCTATATTAATATCTAACAGTTAATAGCTAAGAGGAAATACAACCTCGCCAGCTCTCCCTGTCAGCTCGTCTGTCTTTGGGTGTACTTTCAAATCACCTGATTAGTGTTTCGTGATTGTTTTCTCGATGTGCATGAAGCCACTTTGTTAGCGTGACTCGTGGCAGCAGTTCAACATTGAAAGCAGAAATAAGCTACAAAGGGAGTATGTGAGCTGCAGTGTTCAAACTATTTCACTAAGTCCACTGAGTCACTCTTCTGCAGTATCAAAAACAGAGACTCCATTCTTCTTGCTTTGGGAGAGAGTTTGCACAAATAAACTCAGTCAAGATCAGAGCGTGTTCACAAGGATGTGTATTCTGTTTTTGCGGGTGTTTTTTTCCCTTTTGAGTCTTTTGCTTTTTGGGCTATGAATACTCAGCGTCAGGGAAAATACTTTTATTTCCACTTCAAAATGTCAAATTCAAAGCAAATGGGGCTACACAACCATTCAGCCCTAGTAATATTGAACATCGCTGAGAGGGAGAAAGAGAGGGAATGTGTTAGAGGAATGAAAGAGTTGGTGAAGAGAGACAGAGAAAGTGAGCATGTGTTTGAGGAAGAGAGCGACAGGGCATGATAGAGGATGGAGTAAGGAGGTTGGCTGAGCAACCTTGGTGCAATTTGTCTTCATGCAGCCGGCCCCTCACAACGTCCTGTAGGCCCAGGCTATTTTCCCTGACAAGCTTGTTGCCTCCAGTGCAATAGGTGATTTACCTCTCACCGTGGCACTGACCAACATCCCATTCTGGGAGAGGAACAGAGTAAATCAAAAGTCTGGACTTTCCCGTTAATCACTAATTACAGGTTGGCCAGTGAAGGTTGATCCTTCCCAGGAGACTGAGTCCCTCAGGCCTCAAATCAGACCAAAAAGAGGAGCCAAGGCCACTTCTACCTCTGATAAATCTCTCACAGAGGAGGTGCTGGACTCAAAGTGCTTGAGTCGGCTCCAACAGCCCAGACTCCCATCTCTCCGAGGAGTTTCTCATTCACGTCGGATTCTAGCCCTGACTTCCTTCTTCCCTCCCCTCCTTCCTCCATCCAACAGCTAAAGCTATGATGGAGCCAGCCCGGGCGTCTGTCGCCCACTTTCTTCTTTAAATTCTCCCTATAACTTCACACATTTCTATCCCCACAGGGATCAGCGGCAAATCGAGTTTGTTGCTCGCAGCGTATTCCAAAAGCATTAAGATACAAGGGGGCTGTAATTGAATGGTTAGGGAGGACATTATTGAAGGAGATTTTTGTCAGCGTATCCACCTACCACCACCTCAACTCCATGGAGAGAGCCGGTTGGCTGCATGGTGTGTTGATCTGCTGGCTATAGTGTTATCAGTGTCAGGGGAGGAAGAGGATGCGTGACTGATGGAAGGTCCACTTTCCTTAATTCTCCCCTTCCTGCATCAAAGCTGTTTCAATGTGTTTGACTTTCCCTCCTGATATCTCTATTTATGCGGTTTTTTGTTTGTTTCTTTTTCTGATTTTTGTTGATTACTCTGCTTTAGTTTGTTTTGGTTCTTTTTAATTGACATTTATTGAGTTTAATCCACATTTTCTGAAAGCATTTTACGACTATTTAAACTCAAAATCCCTTTAAATCTCCATCAAACTGCACTGAATTTGCATATTATTGCAAGATGAGACAATTTAGATTTCTTTTTTTTCGTGATCTATTTTTAATTGGCATTTAAATATAACTTAGTTTTGATTGGCCACTGAGCCCAGTCCCAGAACATGCACACAGCATGCTCTCATGCGCATCCTGAATAACTTGCACACAGAGGGGGCTAGTAATAAATTAATCTAATCGTTCTTTCATTTGTAATAGAAAGGTTTAATTTTTATGCAGCAGTGTGGAGGTGAAATGCCAATGTGTGCTGCAGTAGAGAGAGTTATTATTTTACTTGTCACAGCTCTGTGATCTGAGAGAGACATGGGGAGTAATTGAATCTGAAATCATATCATACAGCTGTGTAGAGATGGAAATGTAGTCAATATGAGAAAAAGATTGATGACAATTTTGAAAATTTAAATCTTCAAAATCCAGAAATCATCAAACTAGTGCCAACAAACATGAATCCCCAGTAGCCGGCCTTTATTTGAAAGAGAAAACGAAGATCAATCGCAAAGTTTAGTTCCCAAACCGTCCATTGTAAACATCCATTCCACTTCCTGGTTCACCTTACTCTACTTGCTGTATTGGTGACATTACCAGTGCGCTCACTTTTGGCTTTACCTCCAAAATAATAAAGCGGTGAATAATCTGGCAAAACTGTTGCTTGTTTACATCTCGTACTTTGTTGCTCTACGCTACATTAACCCGATTGAACAGATAGCCAGAGCTCCGAAAGTAAAAGCCAAGTTGTCTGTATTTGTTGTCTGCTGACATTCGCCATCCCAGCGGGTCCGTCGTGTTATACCAACGAAACAACAGTCAGTTCAGCCACCTCTGAAGCAACACTTACTCACCACAGTTTAGGACAGTGTGAACTTAAACTCTGGAGTTAAAATTTCTGCAAGAAACGTCCAACAGAATTTAATATTTGTCAAGTAGAGTGATGATGTGTAGGGGTGATGTGTTGTCATTCTCAGTGCAGCAGATCTCACTCTGTTGAGTCTTAAAAGAATAAGTGTGTTACTACTTTAAAATCTGTCTGTAAGCCTTTTTTTTTTTTTTTTTGAACATCCTGCTGAAGTTGGACAGAGCTGAAGTTGCTTCACTATAGCCTCACTGGACGGAATACACTTTTAATGAGACCTTGTGAAACCAGGAAGTTTTTGTTCTCCAACATTTTTTCATTTCCCTTCAGTCATTTTTCAGTCATCTTTGTGGCCATGATGTCTCTCATCTTACCCCTGCTGACTGCTGTTGTCATTTAGTTCATGCAAACAGCTCTTTACCGATCAAACGTGTTGCATCAAATGACTTCTGTCACTTTATGATGTCCACAGGGGAAAACATTTCAGGCGCGTTATGAAGTTGGTTATTGCCTTTCATGTACCATTTAAACCCTTCCTTTTCTAGATCAGTGCAAGTGATGGGTTATATTCATTACAAGAGGAATTTCCATCTGGGCAGGAAAGTAATAAACGAATAACTCATGTTTGATTTTTAGAAATGAAAGAAGGGATCATGAATAAATGTTTGAGACCTGTTTTCTCAGTTTCTTCTTGTGTGTATACGATGATTAAGTATGCATAATGATTTTATTTCAAAACATCATCTTTAAAGTCCAACTGTTAATTAAATAAATGCGCATCATCAAAATAGGAAGACATTCATATATACATCATTTATTACAACTTGCAAGAACATGGAAGTGGACTCTGCAACAAGAACACCTGGAATATATAATGCAATCTGATGTAACAGCCAGGCAATATACACTAGCTTCGTAGAGCTGATAATGTTCAATCTTTGTGGACTTTGCCACAGAGCTGTCGGCTCAACTCAACTCAACTCAACTCTGTGGTAACTTTAACATTAGTGGAGTTGCATTACATTACATTATATGAAAAGATGTTTCTGTCTGCCCACAAAGCAGTAGAGAAGGTTGGGCACAAATGGCTTTCTATTGTGTTTCACTACAATATGCTGTTTCCGTTATACGGCCTTCTGGGTATACATAATAACAGAAATGTGTTATGATATGGTTTAAAGATTAATGCGGAAGTATACCTTTTTCTTTTTCTTTTTTTTTTATCAGCCTGGGTAAAAACAGATCTTCACTTAGATTTTAGGCCCCCATGTCCCCAGAAGCCATTTCCTGCAGGAGGAGTAAATTGATCACCACAGTTAACAACAATGTTTCTATTAATGGAAAGTGAAGAGAAAAATAGGAAATGCGAAAATTAGAAAATGTAAATGAGCTGCTGATTATGCGCGACACTGAAGTTTAAAAAAACAAAAAGGGATGGGGGGGTGGAAGTACAGTGTTGGTGCTGCTTTGTATTTTAACGAATATATTCTTACCAGGATGTTTCCACCTGTTAAATAATCAAATGAAAACAAGCTCCTTAAACACCAGAGGCCACCATGACAAGATAGATTCTCACAGATGACCACAGAGTTGCCTCGACTCTTCGCTAACAGTATAATCATCTAAAGTTAGCGGTATACTCCCACTCAGAAGAAACGGCTGTTATTAATCCTCTAATTTTGATGTAAGCCTGGCAGTGATTTGCCCGGGCTTAAGCAGGGTTTCATGGGGCCAAATGGGAGATTAAAAGTCTTAACTCTGAGCGTCCTGCTAAAAAGAAGTATGAGTTGTCTCGTGGCTCCAGTCCGATTGGTCTGGATCTGACGGGTGAGCCAAGTTCACAGTTCAAAGACACAACAAGTGGCCCAAACACAGCAGATCAGTGAGAAGGTTAAAAAAAGCGTTCAGAGGCCATTGGTACAGGGCCACCGGAGTCATGCTGTAATTGAAGGTGCTCTCATCCTTATTCTCTGGGCTGTGGCAAGTGAACACTGTCTGCTGGACCTGCTCTTTCATTAGGTTTTGTATTTCATGCCCTTAGGAGCAGAACAAATTGAGTCTCTGTTTCCTTTTGCTCTGTTGCTCATTACCCAAGAGAAAGATTAAAAAGCATTCTCTCACAGGCCACGTTACATAATACCACCAAAAAGTGGATGAGTGTACATTGTACTCATTGTCTCATCAATACTGGACACACAAAAGGCATTAACCAACCATAACCACGCTGACCTCTCAGCAACCCCCCGCCCTGGCTTTCCTCTCTGGCGATATTTGCTCTCCGAATTAGGGTGAAAATTAACTGTGGAGATCTCAGCCACATCTCATCATCACCAGAAACACGCTTGAAAAACTTTCAGGTTTTGCAGGAAAATTGAGGCAAGCAAAAGCAGCAATTCTGATCGAGGTCTAGGGCTGTGTTTCCATGGGGAAGCTCTCCTGGCAGCGCCGTTTTTTTTTTTTTTTTTTCCTCCATGTTGCTTTCATCAGAAAGGATGCACTCCTGGGCTTTTACAACAGCGTGGAGAGCCGAGCTTGTTTTAAACTCTCAGAACACTGAGCATGTTAAAAATATTCCAACTTCTAGTTAAAAAGCAGTGAGCTTCAGATGAGATCTCAGCAGTCAGCGGACCAGCAGCACCGGTGCTCCCCAGAAGTGTCTGCTTTGTTCTCTTAGCAACAAAGGACGTACATGCTAGAGGATACTCCGAGAGATGAACTTCCATTATAGTATTATCACATAAATTATGCAAAGTATTTACAGAATATTAAACTTAATTCATTCCCATTACTTAGAAAATTACAATAATTGTGCTGCTTCAGTGGATCTTTAACTGAACAAACATCTGCCTCCACAGCACAACAGCAGCTAATTGAGATGCTCATGTGTTTTTGTATTCTTGTTTTCAGGCTTCACTGAGAGAAAAATGTGAACATAACATGAATTCTCGCATTATGAAGTATCTCGGTGGGTTTATTCCTCTGAATTATGAGCCGTTACATGAAAGAGAAGTCCATCATATTTCAGATATAAAGTGCAGAAACACGTTTCCTTCCCCTTGTTCATACTAAACTCGCTCAAATTAAAAGTTTTACAAAGAACTGGAGCTGTTGCCGCTTTCACTCCGTCTGTTTAACGTTGTGTTATTTTCTTTTTCTTTTTCTTTTTTTTCCCCTCAACAGATGTGTACCTGCTTACCCTTCCAGATGATCAGAAAGTGAGCGTCACCACGGTAACAGTTGGCCAGAGCGCCGTGTTGACTTGTGCCATCACAGGGGAACGGAGGCCTCCTATACAGTGGAAGAGAAACCATCAATATCTGAACTCCTTAAACCTGGAAGACATCAATGTAAGAACTAACTGTCATCTGATTTATTGTTACTATAAATAGGTAGATCCAAATATAAGTAGACACATTGGGACATAGATAAATACACTGATAGAATATGTAAGCAGCTACATAATGAGATTTATAGTTGAATTACTCGAATACATGCAGTGAACAGATCTAATTACTGCGTTTTCACGTTGTGAAGCGTCATCACTTTTTTAACGACAGTTTCAGAGACGAGCTGTAAATTTCATCCTATGTTTCGTTCTCATCATATTTCCACTTTATTTTTTTTGGCAGCGGCTCAGATTGTCAGCACTTTTTATTTGACTGTTGGCGCTGGCTTTGTATCGTAGGTCTGACAGTAATCCAGGATGTCAGTTTGTATTCTTGGTGTCTGTGTTTAGAGACTGCTGGGAGGGACAGGGATTTCAGACAAAAAAGGAAGATGAAGGGGGGATACCAAAGGGGTTCAGCCCTAGAGGAAGGACCTACTTTTACAACTCGGTGAAAGCCTGTGTGTGTGTGTGTGTGTGTGTGTGTTAATCTACATGCGCAGCTCTAGACAGCCCCCTGTGTCACTTTCATCCACATCAAAAGGAGCAAGGGTACTTATGTGGCGAGGTACAGAAAAGGCAGACCTCTTTCGCCTTACCCTTTTCCTCTTGTGTGTGTCAGGGCTGACCAAGATGAGTGTGATACTGCTGTGCATAATTAAGTCAACACTGTCGCAGTAGATAAAGGGAGACCCAGCGAAGCCGCTAATGTAACATTAAATGTTGATGACCCTTAAAATGAGTAAGAGGCGCCCAGCTGTCGCCAGTCATCCTTGGCACCATCAACTGGCTCTAAAGTAGTGTGCCGGTTCTGCTTGTTGATGATGTGTGATTCCCATAAAGAGCAGCTCCAAAGCGTGAGGTTATCTTTAGGCCGTGCATATGGGAGTCACAGTTCCTCCACCGTTTGCCTTTTTCTATTATATATTACGATTGCTTTTAAGCAATTCATCGCCCAAAAAAAGATGAATGCAAGCGCCGGGTGTAACAAAAAAAAAAAAAAGAAAAAAGAAATGTCAAGTCAGATTATAATTTTTAAACACTGAATATCTCTCGGTGGATTCGTGGAAGAAAAAAAGAAAAGGTGTGAGGTCTTTTAAGGTCAATGCAGGCTTTGATCTATCTTTCATTTATTTTCTCCAAGAACTGTTTTACTTCTTCCCTCTTTTTATTTTTTTTAATTTTTTTTAACAGATTCAATAGAAGTAGTTTTTGTTTCATCTCCTGATTTTGCCCGAAGACACATTGCAGTTCAGTGTCCCGACCAGAGGTGGTCTTCGTCTGTGCTTCACACAGCGTCATCAGTTTCTCCCGTGACTAATATCAGATCTTGCTCAGGTGTATTTTCAATTCAAATGTCACCTCAGGGATGAAAACTTCTGCTGCCAAATGCTGAATGCTGTTCAGTATGTCCATCGTATCCACAAAACTGATTTGTCTGAAGTTCATCGATAGCTGGATTGGAGACGGCACATACTGTAGGTGAAGGACTTGTAATGACCTTATCCTTTGAAATTGTTGGATGTTTGTGCATCAGAGCTTTTTAAAAATGGTTTTATGCTCTGGCCTTTTTCTAGCTTTTCACGTTGGGATCATACGCTCTTCATTTCTTTCCCTATTGTTAAGACAGTGGAGGGGAGAACAGGCTGCGAGCTGAAAAAAAGGAAGCAAATAACAGTTTGAAGATGTAAATACCCTGAGCCACGTTGGTATCCTCAGGATCTTTATATTACCTGTGCAGCTCTCTGTCTCTATGGCACACACAGCATCATGGCTGATGACGGAGCAGCTTCATGAAATGAGAGTGAGTTAAAACACAACGACTACTACTAAAACTACGACTAATCTGTTTCTTCAGACGGAGAGAGCGCGCTGTACTTTGCCGCTCTGGGTGTGTGCAGTTGTCAGATTTGATTTTTTTGTTTGTGCCTAACAAAGCTTGAGCTTACAACCTCCACTAGTGCGCAGATATCACCTCCAGAGAACAGCTGCACTAACACTGAACACCACCAGCAAGGGAAGCAGCGTGAGCACTAACGGTCTCCTGTGGCTCATCAGAAAAACTGTGTGCAAACCACGCAGCGCCAGGAGAAACCACCGATGGAACACAAGCGGCACACCAACGCCGGCTTAATCCAGATTTATATTTGGCTCTGAGACTTCCAGTCAATCATTGTTGTTCCTTCCAGAGAGGAGAATGGATTTTGTCTGCACCTGGCATCCACAGACCCATTCTAAATTGCCTTGCAGACAATTTCTGTATAATTGCTGGCTGTTAATATTTGTGAGCATCCACTGCCAGCCTTAATTAGAGTCATATTCCTGTGAGTACACATGGGAGGTTTATGCATTCTAATCTCGCAGGCCTTCCCAGTTTAGGACGCGTTATTTTAGAGGAATTTTTTATTTTTTTTTGTCGACATTCAGACTTAGTGAATCGCGCATTAATCCCAGCGGTGCGCTTGTATCCCAGAGTTCAATAGAGCCTCTCTAAATTTTGACAAAGCAGCTTACTGTAATTCCATGAAGTTGACAGTTGCTGGCTATTGCATCATCATCCAAGGCTGTCAGTATTTCAATCCTCCCTGAGTGGCCGAGCAAAAGACACAGTCATGTACTGCGTATGCCTGTGTGTGTGTGTGTGTGTGTGTGTGTGTATACACATTCATGTTTGTGTCTGGGGATGGTGAGTCGGAAATAGTGCCGAAGATGAAAACCGCATTTGATATTTTATAATTCTCAGAGTTTGGAAATAAAATGTCAAAGTTTGTTTAAAGATTTCAACTTTTTAGAGCAATGTGTCCGATAGTCGGAGAAGTCAACTTGCAAGGTCACTAAAAAAAAAAATATACCTGACTTTGCACCAAAATCTTTGAATTTAATCATGAAAAAACACAGAACTGTTAAAAATAGGAAATATGTTTTGAGGTCTGTAGCTTCAGCAGGAATAGATACAGCGCAGGACGCAGTACAATCTGAGCTCCATCTTTCCTCCCCTCCTTTCTTATCTTGTCCATTGGAATAGGTGTTTGCATCTCCCATAATGCTCTGTTCCTTGTGCTGGTAGTTTTCACTCTGCATAGAGAAAGTGAACCATATGTAACATTAAATGTGTGTGATTATTTATAATATCCGCATTCAGCTTTGATCAGTTTGAACCAGGCCATATAATCCGATCTGTATTCTTCCTGTGCTGTTTCAGGGGGATGAACAAATCAAGCTGTGCAACATTATATGGCAAATAACACATGAATCTTACTGAATCACAGTGGCCTGTTTCATTATATCTCCGACTTCTGTCAAGATGGGTTTTTCATTGAATTTATCATGTGGTCTGGGAGCCCAGAACCACACTCCTGTACTCACTCCTATACAATCCTGATGTTACACTTACACTGTGCTATATTCTGTACATAGTCTATAATAGGCCTGCAACTAATAATGAGTTATTATCACGTAATCTGTTGGTTATCTTTTCTAATTATCAGAAAACAGTAAAAAAAAAATTAGTTTCCTTATGACCAGTGTTTAGTTCAACCGTAGTCCAAACCCAGTTGACTTTACGTTAAGACAAGAAAAAACTCACGTCTGAGAAGCTGAAACCTGGTTAATTAACAATCCATTTCTAATGCCTTAATATCTTGTGATTGAATTAAACCTCTAAATGTTTGACGTCTGTTTTTTTCCCCTCCTCCTACAGATCCCGTCCCAGGTAGGGTGTTTGGGTTTTTTTTTGGGGGGGGGGGGGGGTTTTCTTTTTGTCTCAACAAACTGACATTACCTCACTCATTTTCATTCCATTCACAAAAAAGCCCTCAAAGCTAGTGAAGTGCCTGCAACAGATGCATGATGCTGCGATCCACATCACAAACTCTGAAACGCAGCGAACAGGTTGTAGACATGAACATTATGTTGCTTCACCACCAAAGGATTCCACAGCCATTTTCACTTTCTCCAAGTGTGTGAAGTTGTGCTGGAAACCTGTTTTTGTTTTGTTTTGTTTTGTCATCATGCAAAAAGGTTTACCAGACATTGGATTGAAAATTAAAACTTCACCCAAAGACAAAAGAATATTTGTCTACATGAGAATTGAAACTAGATTGTGATCGCTGAAAGTTTATAGTTTTAAATCAGTGTTTTAATCCAAATTACAAAAAAAACAACATATTTCCTCACGGTGCTGCCTCCTCCACGCTGAGAGTTTAGTTTTTGTTTTTTTTTTATGGTCACGACATCAAAACAAATGAACGACAACAACAACATCTCTCTCCAGAAACTGTCCCCAGAGCGCCGGACAGTTGAATTGTCCTTGTTAAAATGTCATTTTTTCCACCACAGATCAAATTCCTTTCACTTCCATTGTCTTGGAGTGGAGGCAAAAATTACCAGTAGAAATCTCAAAAACATTTGGCAGGTAAAAACTGAAAGTATCTGCGTGGCTTGATACGACCAGAGGTAAGGAAGAAAAGGCTTATTTATGTTTTTGTAATTTGGGTGAACTGCCCTTTTTTTTTAAAGAAGGTGTTCTCGATATCCTTACATCGTGTTCACACTGCAGGGTGTTTTCACTCAGCATATTATGTTCCTCTCACGACGTTTCATGAGGCCGAGCTGGAAACTTCTTCAAAGGCCATTTTCTGAAATGCCTCGTCACTACCTGAGGTTAGCTATCCAATGAGGTGGCTCTTTAGTGCCCCTTCAGAGGTGACCTGGCACTGACAGCTTTATTAATTATAGTTTCTTGAGGGCTATGGCCTATTTGTAAATCCACCTTTACCTGCCCTTGTCTCCCTTCTCTGAGTAGTCCTACCCTGGTCTGCCTCGTCTGCAGAGAGCCGGGCGCTGGGTGCTGCTGATAGCTGAGGTGAGGTGGAGGAATCATGTCGACAGCCTCCGCCGCGGCTCGTTCCACCCCTCTGAGTTTCATTTCTCCCCCCATTCATTTTTCATTTAAGAAGGTGACACAATATGCTCTCAGCCCAAGGGGCCAAAACGCACCATCGATTTCCCCTCATATTGTGAGGCTCTGATGCTTCACTCAGGCCGAGCTGTTACCAAGCTCGTGGGTTAGATCGGAGCGCACCGGGACGAACTGATAAACACAGTGTACGCCTGTAAACACGGTGGCTGGCTCTCCTTGCTTGTCTGTAGACTTTTAAGGGGAAGCTGAATGCCGAGACGTAAACAGCCAGCAAAGATGTGATCCAAATGTTAAAAGCAATTTAATGAGAAATCTTTTTATTATCTTTTTATGCCCCCCCCCCCCCTCAGAAAGAGGACTGGTAATTAAGGCCGAGTATTTTTTTTTTTTTTGAAGTTGTAAGTTCAGTTATAAGAAATGAGGAGCACAGGGACAGAGTCATGGACATTCAAAAGTTAACACCACTAAAGATATCTGAATGTTTTTTTAATGCATGGCAGCAATCAGGGATGAACACGTTTTGGCACTTGGCCTTCATCAAGTTAGCGGGGACTGAAGAGAAAACTCTAATGAGCGCCGGAGCAGGTTCATCTCTGAAAAGCCACTGTGCTTTGGAAAGTGGTAAAAACCTATTATTGTGAGCACAGTTAGTTCTTTTTGTTTCTAAAGACTTTCTAAAAGTGTGTAATTTACTCTAGATTTGAGTCTTCTGCCTCAAATCAACAAATTAAAACTTCAGAGACAATTTCAGTTCTAATATAGTTTTGTCTGTTTTGAGAATTATGTGAATATTTGACTGTAACAAGAAAAAAAACTGGGACAACGTAGGAGTAAAATAATTTTATGTCAAGAAAGAGACACATTAAAAATCTCACTCCTACTTACAGCGAAGTGAAGGAGTGTAAAGTGAGTAAAAAATCAAGTGATCACGTACATTGATTGTTAAAGAATTGATAGTTATACTGCATCAACGTGATTTTAGTTTAGAAACAGTACATTTTATTTGTGTGAAATGATCTATCTTCTGTAGAAATTTTGATAAACAATTTAATATATAAAGATATAAAACTCTATAAATAGGTATGAAACAATAAAACAAAACTGGCTGAAATGGAAAGAAAAAGAAATATTCTTCTGCACGGAGACGAGATTCGTCAGAGGAAACAGACGATAAAGGGACGTTAGCACCACAGTTACCCTATAATGAAAAACCATGCTGTTATGAATTTAACATACTGCTTCAGGTTCATTCATGACCAGTGCCTTACTGTACAGTCACTCCAAACCCCCTCCTCCCCCACCCCAGCCCCCGCCTCACCGCTGCAGCCATGTATGACCTTGACGGGCTGCTCGTAACTTCATAGACCTCCTGAGGTCTGTAAGTGTATTTATAGGTATTTATAGGTTGAAAGAAGAAAAGCTTTTTACTTTTCCCTTTCGTTCACAAGTGCAAATATTTTACAGTCACTTTAACAATATGGACCCGGAGAACATAAAACGTTGACTTTCATTTTAAAGAATCAACACCAAACATTTTATACAGCTACTTTAAGACACTATATACTTCAAAACCTCATTACAGTGTCTTGTTAAAATACCTTTTCATCGAAGTGTGGTCTTCACAAGGTCGCAGGTATTTGCTCTTTGCCACCATCAGTGGACTCATTAGCTTCTTTCTCTTCCATAGCTTTTTGTTTGCTCTTTCTTTGTCCAGCACCATTTTCTTTTTGTTTTTGTTTGCTGGTTAATAATCGTAACACAGCATGAATTAAACATGTTTCAGTTGCCTCTGCACAAGTTCACATCATGGATTGGTTTTGGTTTAATTACAGCTTTTGTTTTGCTTTAAATAGGCCACATGAGAATCAAAGTGCAACATGTTTTGTGTGTTTGTGTGGCACGCACGTCGACTAATACCCATTTTGTCCTTTTCAGGGGCAATGACATTTGAATGCAGCAGAAGTTATTTTGATTGAGTGTGTCTGCAGCACTACATTTCCTTGGTTTGTTTTGAAAGCAGTTAACACTGTGTCACTTTATACTAATCATTTATAGCCTCCCTTTCCATCAGATCACTTTCCTCTGATTGGAAAAATGACATGTACCAGAAGACAAATTTACTTAACTGTGACTTTCACACTTATTTTGCTCTGTTGTTTTTTGTGGCACCAAATGGCTTCAACTTGGACTTAGATTGATGGACATTGTTCCACATTGTGCCTTTTTGGATTATTGTTGTATTCTTCATTTCCTATACCACGAAACATGTTTATCTTCTCATCTGCACACGACAGGCTTGTTGCGTTCCCATTGAAAACAGCTCATTTCATCTCTAAACGCCTTCAACCGTCACCGCCGCCGCCGCCTCTCGATCATCAGTTGTTTCTCTAAAGTCATCAGAACTGTTTTCTGTGTCTGTCTGACTGATAGGACTTTGGGGATGATGGCTCATTATACATCACCAAGGTGACGACGACCCACATGGGCAACTACACCTGTCATGCCGACGGCTACGAGAAACTCTTTCAGACCCACACTCTTCAAGTGAACGGTAAGAGGCACATAGTGTTCACATAACACACTTTTCATTAAACTAATTTTACCCTCAACAATGCAGCTGATGAGCTGCGTGTCTCTTTCCGCTGTTGAAACACCCTTCGAGTAAAATATCGATGTATCTCTATCCATCAGCCACTGTAGCTGGCAGATTGCAGGTGTTAAAGACAGATACATTTGCTTTTGTTGTAAAGATTGATTGAATGTTATTGATCTTTGCAAGGTGATCATCGGTGTGCTTTTATTGCTTAAGACGATTTGTTCAAAAAGGCTTCATATTTTACATTCATCTTTAAAGTGAAAATCCAAATATGTTTTAGTGACGTCTGTGGGTCGCACGTCATCGTTGCTCTGGTGTTTCAGCAATGCTTTTCCTAATGCGAAACCTCTTCCATGGGATTTCCTTTTGTCCGTTCTTTTAAATTAAGCATCTCGTTCTGCTTCTGTTTGTTCCAAATTAAGAATGGTCGCTGATTCTGACTGTTAACTCTACATTAGTAGAGGTAATACCAATATAGGAAAGCACTAAACTTAATCACATAAGTCAGTAGTTTGTTTTTATAAAAGTAAAGTATAAAAGTAGAAATCTACCTTCAGGAAAATATGTTGTCTTATATCTTAATTACATTATTATTATCTAAACTACTAGCCTTTATTCCAGAGAGCCGAAAGGCTCCCTCACAAGCAGTACTTCACTTTGAGTTTCTCTGTGAATGGCCGTGGAGGCCACTCTTTATTTAATGGAGACTCTACAAATAAATAGGGAAACTGTGCGGCACCAAGCTCTTTCTCAGGAAGCAGTCGTCACAGTATCTATGTTGTGCGATGTTGCTGTTTTAGCTACAGCTACAAATGACTCTACCAGGCTCGAAAACCACAGCACTGTTCTCACCCACTCTTTTAAGTGTAGTATCACTTTGTTCAATATTTATTTATTTCCCACTTCACATCCCTGTTCGCTGCGGAGAGCATTCCACCATCTTTCAACTGAAGGCCATACCTTAAATACGCATCAATACCAATAGTCGGTTAAAGAGTTTTATATTCCCCTCCTTGCTAATTGGTTTGGGATAGCTTTCAGCATGGTGAATGAACCATATGAATGCTGAAACGAGAGACATTATGGAAAGTGCGAAGGTGAAGTAGCCGAGCTGGTGAATGAGACTGTTTTCTCCCATACTGGCCCTAATGAACTGAATATAAATAAACCACAGCGTGTCAGCGTAGAGCACTCAACATCTTCATTACAGTTGACGGACAGTTGGTTCATTATCATTCCTCTAAGAGATTACGCTGAGGTTAATTGCAATGATATACTGGTCTTATTATACCAAATATTGTGTTTATGGAAACAGAGTGAATCTCATGAGACCGATGACTTCTGTTCGTAATTGATACCGAAACTTCCAGATGACCTTTTTTTTTTTACTGCAGACTATGAATTACACATTCTTAGTCTGGGTGAAACCTCCAAGGACCCGCTATCACTCTGCAGTGACTACTGAGATTTTTCTAAAACTCAATTAGGAAACAGCTGAAAGAGAGGGCAATTCTGGGAAACTGGATTCACAATGCTGTCCATCGCTCTGCAGCCACGAGAGAATGACAAGATATATACTATTCACAGTTTTATTCAGAAGAGCTGATGGAATTTAGACTGGAAGTGCTTTCAGAGGTATTTTTGATTTCCCTGTAAAGCAGACAGAGAGCAGAGGGAGTTTCTGTACTGAAAGCGATGTGCGGAGTGTGGAGGATCGTTTACCTATTCTCACTGATTCAAAATGCCCTTCAAGCCTTTCATGTGTTGTCCATGTGTGTTTTATTGACAGCCAGGCTCTTTGTCTGCCTCATGTTGATGAAGACACTGTAATGCTATGTTAGGGCGTCCACTATTATCTTGAAAATGTTGTGATCATTTGTTTGTTGAGTCTGCTCTTTTTTTTTTCTCATAGCTTTCTTATTCCTGTGGCCCTCTCTTTGTTGCAGTGACCCCACTTTACCCACGGGAATCAATAAAGTTGCATCTAATTTGTACTGTGGCTGGAAACAAATTGTTGTTTGGGGTACATTAATGAAAGTCTTGGTTGAATTGTCAAATATACTGACCAGTTCTGTTGCTGAAAAAAAAAAACAAAACCAAATGCAGCTCTCCACCCTGGGAAGCTGCTTTTATTTTGAAAATATGATTTGAAATGTAAGTATTCCTGATGGGTAAAATGTTGTGACTCTGGCTGTCGTCGGTAACAGTTCTGGGTCTCCCACGTGAGTTGGGTCACACTAAGAGTAATTCAAAGACCTGGTGCAGTTGGTGGCCAAGTCTTTATCCATGGGCTCTTGCTGGGAGGTAATGTGAGACTGCCACTATTTAAGCCCATGGCGCCACGGGCGGATGGCAGGCAAGGGGAGGCGGCCACGGCGTGCTGATCCTCTGGCCCTCAGGACCTGGAATGTCATATTTCTAGTGGGAAAGGGGACCACAGCTAGATGTGTGCTCACCTTGATGCACAGCAGCGGCTCGGGAACCAGAATCCTTGCTCAGGGCTGGACTGGCTCTCTTTCCCAGAGTTGTCGGGTGGATGTGTGGATACAAGTCACCAGCTAAATGCTGCTGTGTTGGACTTTTCCCCGGAGAGCCAGAGGGTTGCCCGCATGTGACTGCAGCTGGTGAAGTGTTGCTGTATCTTGGCACTGAAAAGCAGTTCAGACACAGCGTAAAGACTTGCAGACTTGGAGTGTTCCTGTTGGGGGTCTTAGGGAGGGTGCCACCTGGGGATGTCATAGTTTAGTCAAAGGGACTGGAATAAGAACGGAGAAACGTCTGCCCGGTTTAAACCTGTGGTTGGCGTGGGCTGTTTATAATAAACATGCTGTAGTTAATAAGCAAAAGTCTGTCATTAAAGATTAATTACATGTGTGGGGCAGTGAGGAAGAGAGCTTTAAGCTGCTCACTGCAGGGAAGCTAGATTCAGTAGCAGTTCTTAAATGCCCAATATTCATCTTGTTTTAATATAGGTGGGTATATTATTGCATGTTTTTTTTCTGCTTCTTTTAATAAAATAAGACGTCCCAAACCTAATACAAATCACTAGAAATGAAAAGGCAAATCAGAGCATCTCTCTTGCTCTTTATAAGTATATTGATAATTGAAGAAACTCAAAGAATGATAGCATAGCCCTGGTTTTATCTATATACAGCAATTTCTCAGAAAATAGTGTCTTTTTCTTTTCTCTCTATTGTTTTAGTCAACATGGACTAGATGTCTTTAATTTTAATGGTTTTATTTAGATTCCTTGTGGTAAATAATAAATCATATGAGATTGAACCCAACCTGTGCAAGATGAGAAAACGCAGCAGAATTCCCATAATGCGTCTTAAAACAGCTCCATCAGTTTTACTGTTTCTACTTAAGTTTCATCCCTGAAAAGTACATTTTCACCAGCTATGTGATGTACATGTAATGTACTGGATTCGTGCCCTGGACAAAACTGTTGTCGGAGCTGGATTTGACGCCACGTCTCCATGGGAGGCATCACAACAAAAGGAAAGGAAGCCTGTGTGCATATTTGTTGTGGCGTGTGTCTGTGTTTACGAGTCTGTGTTTGTATACGTGTGGTGGAGAGGCCACAGCACCTGGTCACGTCTCACAATCCGATGGTTATGACGGCCATTTTTTTTTTTCTTTTTAAGCAACATCCATAGAGTTCAATTTGATTGAAGAGTTGTAACAAGTCTGCCAGGCATAGTTGGAAATCTCCCAGTGGTGTGATGGCGAAGTGGTCTCCTGCCATGGTGTTTGTGTGTACGTGTTTGTGTGTACGTGTACGTGTGTGTGTGTGTGTGTGTGTGTGTGTGTGTGTCTGCACGCCTGCTCATCTTCTAGAGCACCGTGGCCGACGGGAGGCTTGCTGAGTGATTGACGACTGGCTGGGGAGCTTTATGATGGAGCTGTCAGCCCTGCTGTGTCGCATTCTCCTGGCAGTGACTCTCCTGACACTCTCAGAAACACATCAGAATGCAACTTCTTTCACATCTTGTCTGAATCGAGTTTTGAGTAGAAAAATATCACCGACCGGCGCGCTCCTTTCATTTACACCACTGTCCGGGCTAAAGAAATTGCAATGATTTGCACGTAGGAATTGGCTTTGCACATGGATACCGCTGGAGTGTGAAAGTGAGGCATTTTCAAAAGGCAGAATACAAACAATATTCCTGTTTGGTGTGAAAAGTAGAGTTTTGAAGGTCTCTGTAGCTAATAAGGCATTTGGGGAGCTGGTGAAAGGCGCATGTTTTCACTGTGAAAGAAGACAGAACATTTCTTGATGTCTTTAAGCAAAATACTGGACTCTAATTGATACACTCAAGTTATAATTACAGTCAGCACTGTTTTTCTTTGCCATTTGTGAAACAGCCGTACTTTACACATCCAGCTGTTAAATTACAGGGTTTTATGTAAGTCAGGAAGGTCAGACTCACATTTATAATGATAATTTCAATGACATTTTTACTTGAGCCATCTGATTATTATTGTTGTACAAAGGTGTTTTGATGTGGGTGATTCTTAATTAGTTTGTGTTGATGATGTGTCCTGTGTTAATTAATCGTTCTCTTGGTGGATCAAGATCAAGGCGTACTATATATTGTCCCTTGGGTGAATTTGTCTTGGGCCCAGTCACTTGTCAGTACTTTCTTGGTATAGGCCGGATATGTGGAAAACAATTTTAACATGTTTTTATATCAAAATCCCAATCTTCCACTTAGGGGCATGTACATGAATTTATCTAATCAGAAGTTATTTGTTGTGACAAGCTAATCCTGTTTCAACACACACACACACACACACACACAAAAAAAAAACACATTTGAGCACTTGCTTGTGGGTTGTTGTAACTAGAAGATCAATATCATAGACGGGGGGTTTGTGTGTGGATTTCCTTTGTATTTCCAAGAACGAGGTTGAGGTCTTATTTGTTAATTCTCCTTCATCCCTTTGTTGATTGATCAAATCTTAAGGATTTGATTTTAATCCCTCTCGTAACTAAACCCACCTACCTGTTCCACATCCCTCATGAAACCATCTCATTACTGAAGATAAAGACGCTCCGACTTGTGTTTCACTGCCACTTTAACTTTATCATGTATCAAACTTATAAATAGGAGGTATTGTGTCTTATGTTTCCTGGTTGTTTGTTTGTTCTGGCTCTTTTGGAGTGACTCCGCTGTAACACTCTGTGAGAGCAGCATCAGGTATCACTGTATTCCCAGGTATCAGGGATCTCCTGGTTTCAAATATCAGTATCAATGACACTTGCGCACAAGCTACTCTCATGTTAGTCACAAACGCTGTGTATAATTACACTAATTTTGGTTTAATGGTTTCATCCATTAATGTAGCTCACATAAAAAACACTTGCTGTGTAGCTAATTGCTGTTAGTAGCAAACAGTGCTTATCCTAAATTAACGACGATTATCCCAGATCTCCTGATAATATCAGCTGAATTTGTTTTCAACTTAAATACATAAATTAAGTACTGAAAGTATTTTAAATGCCAAATTGCAGCATTTTGATTTGTGCTCATCCAAAGCCTGCCAAACCGTTTTTGTTTTTTTTTTTGTTTTCTCCACAGTCTTCTAATGAAGTAGATTAAGTCATTGATGGACAATCTACAGCAGCACAGGATACACTTTCACCCACATCCACAGTCACACAGGGAAATCACTGACACAGGTTTTTACTCGGATAATGGGCCTTTAACTAAGGAATGACCTTTAATGAGCTCTATAGGCAGTGAGAGGGAATTGCAGAAACTTTGATAAACTTGGTTCTTCCTGCACAAGTCTCTAACAGCCCCCCCCCCCCCCCCCCCCCCCCCCAGGGTAACAGCAGTGGCCTGTAACTGACAGACAGCAGCCATGTTTTCCACAGTACAGATCGGTAAACCAGATATTTAGAGAGGATACCTACCTGGCAGAAAAATCTATAAGATGTAATACAATGCAAACTGTGGTGACACAGCGTTTTAAATAGCTTTTCAGGCTTAGGAATGAGGAATGAGTTGAGACGTTAATGCTCCGTTGTTCAACGGTAGAAATTAAAGCTACAAATCTCAGCATTGAGTGAGGATGGTATTCTCCTCCCGCCAAAGAGAAATGTGTATTATGGTGTAAGGAGCTGTAAGGTCACATTGTCCCTTTGTGAAGATTCACTTTAAACATCACTCTATTTACCCAGAATGCCCAGTTTATACTTAATATCAGGGCCAATAATTTCTGTATCTCAACCTTTTAAGCAAACGTGATGAAGAAATCCTAAAGTGTTCAGAGAAAACCTGCAGTTTCTTTCCCATTTTAACAGTTAAGCTGCCGATACCATTTTGAATCGACAGGTTAGCCGAAGTGCTGGTTGCAAGGAGCAGTTAGTCATTTTCAGATCAATCAGAGGAATAAATCCACAACACAATGACGTGTGTGAAATGTGGAGGGGTCTGTTATGTAGTCATGCCGTGCTGATCTAGGATGAATACCTGCGTGGAAACCTGACTTGGATGTTTGAGGAAACTAGGCTGGGGTTATTAAAGTTTTGGCAGCGACTGTGCCCCTCCCATCACAGATGTTTGGTTGAATTAGGTCCATGAAACCTACAGAGGGCTTAACTTCAACTTGTGCTCTGCCTGAGCAGCATACGCCCGTCCTCAGCACTGATTAGACCTGTACTTACCTACTCTGTAATTACACCTCTACACACTGCACCTACACTTTAACTGTAACCTATCTGACTTCTGTGGAGCTGTTAGAGGCTCTGATTGGATCACAGGCAGAGATCTTCAAAACACAAAGTGTCAACCAGTTCCAGCTTCTCAAATCACACGATCAATTTACCCCAAAAAGTGTAGGGAATTGGATCTGACTTCAGTCTCAGTAGCATCAGAAGATATTTCTATATATACTGTATCGGCCCTAACAAAACACTACCCTGGTCATGAGAGGACAACCTCTGCCCTGCTTTTCAAGTAGATTTTGAAAGCTATAAAAGAAATAGCATCTTTTGAATCGCACAAAAATATACTAAAACAAAAAAGAAATGCATATATAAAATTGAGTTATTAAAACAAACTGCAGCCTACAGGTGAAATTTAATTTTACCATCTCAAAGAAAATCAGTCTTAACTGGTGGATTAGTGTATTAAACCAGCACCAACCCTCTGGGAAGCACCTGGTGGATTTACATTGAGATAATTGTTCTGTTTTCTCTTACACTATTATCCTCCACAGAGAAGAACTGTTGAATACATAATTACTTTTACGTCAAGTCCTTGAATGTTGGGTGACCCTACACTGAGCACTTTATTACCTGTACGCCTGTTTATTCATGCAATTATCCAGTCAACCAATCGTGTGGCAGAAGTTCAATGCTGAAAATCCTGCAGATACAAGTCAGGGGCTTCAGTTAATGTTCACATCAAGCATCAGAGTGGGAGGTAAATGTGATCTCAGATAACCACCACTCTTTTTACAGCCGCGGTGAGCCTGACCGTCTCATCCGAATGTCACTCTCACTGACCACTGTCGCAGTACGACTATTTTCTCCTTGAATAAGTCTTGTGGATCCATCCTAAATTTTAATTTCAACGCACTAATTAATGTAACTTTGTGAGATTTCCTGAGAGGTTTTATTAATGAGGTGTTCAAGCGGAACCCCGGCCTGTCCATGCTCGCAGTGTAAAGGCTGTTGATTAAAAGGCTGCTGTGGTTTTCTTTTTCTTTTTTGCCAGGAACAAAGTTACATGTCCTGTCTGCCTTGACCTCGAAATCTTCCTGCAACACCGCAAACAAACACATCCTGCCGTTCAGTCTGAGAGATATCAAAGTAGACAAATTGACCGTTCATCTCTTTAGTCCTCAATATGGTCCAGATATCTCCACGACACGGTGAGAAGTTTCATCCGATCAGGTAATATTTTAGAATTAAGCTGTTGATTTGCCGTGACTTTACAGCACAAGGATCAGAGGACACAAAGGATCAACACGGAGCGTGCCTTGTTTTGTAAAGACACCTGGCTACTCAGCTCCGTGTCTTGTGTACATGATCTTAATTATCCAGGTTTCTGATTTTCTGCATCAGTGCAGTGTTTGTGTCTGACATCCAGAAAATCTATAATTTCTGAACTGGCCGAGGCGGAGGATGAATCGGGCTGCATGGACCCTGCTGCATTTACCACTCTGCTGAGCTGAGCTTCTTCATTTAAACCTCAGTAATGGAAGACGAGAGAAACGGCACAATTAATTCTCTGTAGGGCCGCAACTCAATTGTTTTCGTAATTGATTAATCTGCAAATTATTTTCTTGATTTATTGTTTTGCCTATAAAATGCCAGAAGACTTTCAATTTTGCTGGAGTCTAAGGTGAACTCCTCAAATCGCTTGGTTCTTCTTTTGAATATTATTTTTTTTCTTATTCACTTAATTGTCATATGAGACAAAGGAAAGCAGCAAATTCACATTTTAGAAGCGTGAACCAGCCAAAGTTTTATTTTTGCTAGAAATATAACAAAAATTTTTTAATTGTTTACGAAAGTAGTTGTTAATTCACTGGTCAGTCAACTAATTAATTTCTCTACTTCTCTGTCTTACCAGTATCAGACTTTCATTTAATTTCATTATGTAGATTAGCAGAGACGGGGGAGTTCACACTGCTACAACTTTTCTCTGCGGTGTTATAAAACTGTTTTGTCTAGTCGTGAACTTTGAAGTCCTCATTAAACATCTTGAAGTCTATGAATAAAAGGAAATGTGAAATCCCAAAGCATGGGACATTTACCAGGTTTTATGTTCCTTTAATGGCACAAAACAATGTCAAACCAAACTCTCTTCAAATGTCTGCTAAATTAATTCTGCCTCATTTAATGCCAAAAGTTATGTTCTGCATAATATGTGACGTATGTGACCTTTTTTTGTTTGTTTTTTACTCTTTACTTTTTAAATAATATAATTTTAATATTAATTGCGCTTTTTTTTCCCGTTGGAACAATGAATAAGAATAATTCTTGTTTGGCATTTCACGATTGGCTGTTGTTTGTAATAGCTAATTAAAGTTTGAATGTCAAATTTCTATCCCTTATAAAAATAATAATTTTGCACCCTGGGAAACTGATAATGATATTCCAACTATCCAGTTAAATCAACGATATAACACATAATGATAATAATATTAATAATAATCAATATTAATAATAAGGGAAGACAATTAGCCGTTTGGATAGGGGAGTGCTAGCTTTAAAATAATTAGATTATAATTATATATTTTATCACCTGTTTTACTGACTTACTGCTTCGTAACTTACGTCGCGGACGCACCTGCAAACATGGCCGAGAATGTTTTAAAAACCTGGATCCACCTCCAGGTTTCCCAAAACCAGGATCTGTCGCGTCCTAGTCACAGATCTCTGAAACCAGGATGTAGCGTTCATACACACAAAACACGTAAGACACACGAATCATAATAATTACACGTTGCTTTAAAGTAAAATATGTATCGAGATCGCTGCTTCTGTTGTCTGTGCATTCAGGGAGACTGATTTACAGATGCAGCTTTAGATTCAAACAACCTTTATTTACAGAAGAATGCTGACACAAAATGATTTACAGTAAACATGTGTTACAAAGACGGATGAAGGGAAGGAAAACTAGAGAAGGAACATGAGCTGCACACACAAAGGAATGAGGTCAGAGCTTTTGTTTGCTCGTATGCGCACGTGTGAGGAAAGTAAGTGTGAGTAACAATCTTCGCTCAAAAGGTAGGAAAAAATAATTGACTCCATGGGTTCTGTTCAGTCAGCCTCGTTACTGCTGAGGGGCATCGGTGTAACTGGAGTGTCTCTGTGACTGTGATTGGTAGAGTAACCTGGGTGCCATAAGAGCCCTTGGTGGCCCACTGTGGACGGCGTGTTGGCAGTCAGATTGACGTGAGCTCCAAAACCCGGGAGTGCCGTGGTTACCAGATGGCCGTGGCAGCAATCTTCAGTCCTTTCACTCACCTGGCTGAGTAAAGACTTCCTCTAACCCGGTGCCCACAGGAAATGGTCTCTACAGCACGTCTGCCTTCTCTCCTTCTGCCAAGTCTCTCACTTCGATCCTGCGCTCATGTCTCTGAAGTCTGTTTCAGAAAGGAGAGAGAGGAAAAAAAAAAAGAGGACACTGATTTGGGCCATGGAGGCCATGAGGGATTGCTGAAAACATGATGGCAAGATAGAGAGATTTGATGTCCCTACTTAAACCACTGCCAGGTTGTCATCCTTATATGTGACAGGCTGTTGTGGAATGAATGATGCTGCTTTTTTACGGTCGCTCTGTAAACAGTTCATTGTCAATGTCCAAGTTTCAGTCACCGTTTCAGTGGGACAGTCTCCTCAGATACACTACTATCCTTTTGAAAGGTCTTATCATTGTCACACTGTTCAGAAAAGGCGTCTTCTTTTTAAAGGATTATTCAAATTCATTCTTTTGATATTTTCCATGTGTTGTGGAGCAAGACTCTAACAAGTTAGCCCCCGGGGTATAGAGCAAAACTTGTGGCATATTCTCAGCCAATGCATAAATGCATATTATTAATGTATTTGTGTGCTTTATTGATTTATGTTGATTTATGTTCTTGGAAGTACAGTATGGAGGAGAGTTTTTGTTGTTTATCTTTGCTTCAGGGTAGAGTAAAGTAGCAAAACTCCAGAATGACAGTGGCACAATGTGAAGAAATGTGTAACGTCAGCTCTTGGAACAGTTTGCAGAAGAGAGTGACATTTAGTTTGTGCCTTTTCTTTCTTCACACATTTTGTTTTCTCTGCTTCTATCCTCTCATCTCCTTCCTGACAAAAGGTTACATAAAATCAATGACTACCGAGCAAAATCAATAACGTTCGAACAGAGGTTCTCTCCCTTATTTATCTATCTGATTTGTTTGGCTTCAAAGAGCGTGTTAACCTTATCCAAAGACATTCAGCTATGCTGAAAATATACTTGATCCTATTGATGCTGTATGCTAATGCAAAGCCATAAGTTCAGGACTTGGCATCCTCTCTAAAACTTCTCGTTTAGTAAGGTTGCCTCACTCCTCAAGTGATACTAATGTAAACAACGGTGTAAGATCACGCACCTCTTATTCATTTCTCCATCTCACTCGTCTCCTTCTCCTCTTTTTCTCCATATTTCCAGTTCCTCCCGTCATCCGAGTTTACCCGGAGAGCCAAGCCAGAGAGCCAGGCGTCACTGCCAGCCTGCGCTGCCACGCTGAGGGTATCCCCAGCCCCCAGCTGGCCTGGCTGAAGAACGGCATGGACATCACCACCAAACTGTCCAAACAGCTCACCCTGCAAGGTACAGAGGAGTCGAGAGTTTACTGCTCACTGCATCTACACTTAGATACTTTTATTGCCACTACTACTGCTTCCATTATTATTTTACTACTGCTGTTACTAACACTTTTACTGCTACAATTGCTTCTACCACCGACATAAATTTCACTATTACTGCTGCTATATGACCACAATTACTGTGTACTCCTACTGATACTGCTTACAGTGATTAACTTTATATGTATAACATAGGACTGGGCAACACAACCTTAGATCTGTATGAAGATGAATGATCTTCAGTAACAGTAAATGTTCAGCATATTTCCTCTTTCGTGTCGGTTCACTTCTGAGACCTTTGTCCTGTTTAATTACGACATTGAAAGATACCGACCTTGGAGCTAATTGTGGGTAGCTCGACTTTCTGGATAGATGTTGTTTTGATGTTGTTGCTATCTTCAGTTTAGAGAGGTCGGCTGTAAATTGTGGTATGAGTACATCTAGGTCATCAAGCGGTTTTTAATGTCTGTATCTTGATAAATTGTGTTTATTCTTCAGTCCCAATGTCAAATATTCGCAGTTTAAAGTTTTGCAGTTCTTTCAATAAACGACAGATTCGTTTCTTTAGAGGTTGTACACAGAAACACGAAATCAGAAACGCAGCATGTGGCAGGCCTGTGCCACGTTCTTGCTTTGAACTCCTACCTTTTTGAATTCTCCCTGAAACAAACCTCTCACCAATCCTCCCAACATATTAGAGAAATGTTACGTAACAAGAGTAACGGTGGCAGAGGAAGTCGCCTTTTATCTCACTCTGGAAGGCAAACCGTCTTTTCTTGTCTGTTTCTTTCTGTTGTTCCTCAAAGCTAATGGAAGTGAGGTGCACATCAGCAACGTGCACTTTGAGGACACCGGCGCCTACACCTGCATCGCCAAAAATGAGGCCGGTGTGGACGAGGACATCTCCTCGCTATTTGTGGAGGACTCTGCACGCAAAACGTGTATGTATAAGTCATGCTGTCGGTCTCGGTTTTTATTCATGGGGCCATGCAAATGGAGCTCTTAATAATTTATCCCGTCAGTTCTTAATAGTTTATATCCTGTGATGCAATGATGGAGCCTCTGCGAGGGAAGTAATGGTGATACTGTCTTTACTCTCTATCATCTCCTGGCGTGGAAGCAGGAATAACTCGTCTTGCCTCCTTTCATCCACTCTGAAGCTCTTTTTCTGTGCTGGGATACACTAGGGCTGCACCAAAGATTTATTTTGAAAGTTTTCAGCAGTTTTGGTAATCAATGAATCGTAAAAATCACAAACATTCAGTGTTTCTTGCCTCGGAAGTGAGAAGGCCTTCTGCTTTTCTCTGTTTTATATCATCACAAATGTGATATTATTTCGTTTTGGCCTGTTAATCCAACAAATAAAGACATTTGATGAAGATGTTATCTTCGGATCTGGCAAATATGATTGGCATTTGTCATCATAAAAAAAAAAATCCAAAATATCCCCTGTGATCTCAGAATACTTGGTTTGTCTTATAAACAATCCAAAGCCCAAAGATATACAGTGATTAGCTTAAATAAATCAGAGAAAAAGAGCTAATCCTTGAGTTTCATAGTGAAACTAGTGGATGTTTGACATTTTTGTTTAATAAATGGAAGATGTTAATTGATTGGTAAAATAGTTGTCTATAAAATTTTCAGTTGATTAATAGTTCAGCACTTTCCTTACTGTCGTGCTCCACCTCGGTGATCTTTGTGGCACGGGTATTCATTGATTAAGGCCGTATTTGACATTAGCCGTCGCTAGTCAATATGTAACTTTGTAACATCAGGGTTGTGACACAAGTAACCTTCTTATTCAAATTTAGAAGCAATTTTTCGACACAAAGAATCTCCTCTTGTTCCCTCCCATTGAACAAGAGTCTCACACGGTAATTAACTTTGACCTTCTCTGAAATGTCAGAATCTGTCTTTGGGGTTCAAGACCAGTTGTTGGTGTGTTGTATTTTCCTTTGGGTAATTAGGGTTCTCAAAGAGCGCACGCACAGCAACTCTGCATTCGAGTCACACACCTCACATGTACTCTGCCCCGACGTCTTTAGATGTCGTTCCCGCAGTACGACACTTCCCTCCGCCCAGCCTGTCACACATTAGAGGATCATGCTCTGCGAGGTCAGAAGTCACTCGTGTGCTTTGAAGCTTTTGATGCTCTACCATGGGCCAAAAATGGAGATAGGAGTTGGATATTGCAGAAACCTTTTTGGAGTGAGCAACCCCACAGGACAGGAGTTCAAAGGGATGTCAGCAGACAGCCAGACGCTGCTGCACTGCGAAAGGGAACGAGAGAAGAAACAGTCTTTACTACACTGTCGTAGCCCGGTCTGAATATCTTACTTACTGTATACTTGACCCACTGTAGTTTTCCAATGAGAATATCACCTTCATTCAGAAACTAGTAGAGTAAGTAAATGGAAGCCGACTCTGTTTTCCATGGATTGGCAAACTCTGTGAGCCTGAGGCTAATGTAGGGTATTAGCTCACACCGCCTGCAGGCCTGAAACGCTGAAACCTTCACCCCAGCTCCTAAGAATATACATCCTGACAAGGCATTTAGTTCAGCAGGGAGTCTCAAAGTCCAAGTTTTATGCAGAGTTTTGATTACTTATTTTAAACTTTAAAATGTGAGAACATTTGTGAAAAATGTCCAGTATGCTTTCTCAGAGCTCAAGGTTACATCTTCAAATGTGCTTTTTTTTCCTGACAAAAGTCCAGAACCCAAACATATGTTATATATATATGTATATATATATATATGTGTGTGTGTGTGTGTGTGTGTGTGTGTGTGTACAAAGATATAAAATGGGCAAAAGCAGCAGATAATCACACTGGAGAAGCTGGAACCAAAAGATCTTCTTTTGCTTGACGAATGCCTTGCTGACATCTTAAGATGAATCAGTTATCGCACACATCACAACATACACACCACGACACACAGAGCACACGCACCAACACTAATACAGCATCTATATATATATATACATATATATATAATAACATATGTTTGGTTCTGGACTTTTGTCAGGAAAAAAAAAGCACATTTGAAGATGTAACCTTGAGCTCTGAGAAAGCATACTGGACATTTTTCACAAATGTTCTCCACATTTTAAAGTTTAAATAAGTAATCAAACTCTGCATAAAACTTGGACTTTGAGACTCCCTGCTGAACTAAATGCCTTGTCAGGATGTATATTCTTAGGAGCTGGGTGAAGGTTTCAGCGTTTCAGGCCTGCAGGCGGTGGAGCTAATTACCCTACATTAGCCTCAGGCTTCACAGAGTTTTGCCAATCCATGGAAAACAGAGTCGGTCTCCATTTACTACTCACTAGTTTCTGAATGAGTGATATTCTCATTGGAAAACTACAGTGGTCAAGTATTAACAGTAAAGTAAGATATTCAGACCGAGGCTACGACAGTGTAGTAAAGACTGTTTCTTCTCTCGTTCCTTTCGCAGTGCAGCAGCGTTGCTGTCTGCTGACATCCCTTTGAACTCCTGTCGCTGTGGGGTTGCTCACTCCAAAAAAGGTTTCTGCCAATATCCAACTCCTATCTCCATTTTTGGCCCATGGTAGAGCATCAAAAGCTCAAAGCACACGAGTACTCTCTGACTCGCAGAGCATGATCCTCTAATGTGTGACAGGCTGGGCGGAGGGAAGTGTCGTAGCTGCGGGAACGACATCTAAAGAGTCGGGCAGAGTACATGTGGAGGTGTGTGACTCGAATGTCAGAGTTGCTGTGCGTGCGCTCTTTGAGAACCCTAATTACCAAGGAATACAACACACCAAACAACTGGTCTTGAACCCCAAAGACAGATTCTGACATTTCAGAGAAGGTCAAAGTTAATTACCGTGTGAGACTCTTGTTCAATGGGAGGGAACAAGAGGAGATTCTTTTGTGTCGAAAAATTGCTTCTAAATTTGAAATAAGAAGGTTACTTTGTGTCACAACCCTGATGTTACAAAGTTACATATTGACTAGCGACGGCTAATGTCAAATACGGCCTTAATCAATGAAATACCGTGCCACAAAGATCACCGAGGTGGAGCACGACAGTAAGGAAAGTGCTGAACTATTAATCAACTGAAATTTTATAGACAACTATTTTTACCATCAATTAACATCTTCCATTTATTAAACAAATGTCAAACATCCACTAGTTTCACGTATGAAACTCAAGGATTATGCTCTTTCTCTGATTTACTTAAAGCTAATCACTGTATATCTTTGGGCTTTGGATTGTTTATAAGACAAACCAAGTATTCTGAGATCACAGGGGATATTTTTGGATTTTTTTTTATGATGACAAAATGCCAATCATATTTGCCAGATCCCAAGAATAACATCTTCATCAAATGTCTTTATTTGTTGATTAACAGGCCAAAACGAAATAATATCACATTTGTGATGAATATAAAACAGAGAAAAGCAGAAGGCTTCTCACTTCGAGGCAAGAAACACTGAATGTTTGTGATTTTTACGATTCATTGATTACCAAAACTGCTGAAAACTTTCAAAATAAATCTTTGGTGCAGCCCTAGTTGTATCCCAGCACAGAAAAAGAGCTTCCAGAGTGGATGAAAGGAGGCAAGACGAGTTATTCCTGCTTCCACGCCAGGAAAATAGAGAGTAAAGACAGTATCACCATTACTTCCCTCGCAGAGGCTCCATCATTGCATCACAGGATATAAACACC
>NW_019174586.1:12215052-12246768 GCF_002260705.1 Seriola dumerili
TATATATATATATATGTGTGTGTGTGTGTGTGTGTGTGTGTGTGTGTACAAAGATATAAAATGGGCAAAAGCAGCAGATAATCACACTGGAGAAGCTGGAACCAAAAGATCTTCTTTTGCTTGACGAATGCCTTGCTGACATCTTAAGATGAATCAGTTATCAAAATAGTTGCTGAATAATTTCCTCTTGATCAACCGATCAATTAATTGACCAATCATTTCAGCTCTAAACATAAAAGTGTTTTAGTCTGTCTTTCAGTGCTTTCCAACTTTGCCAGTCGGTGTTTGGCACACAGCCCCAAGCCTGTTTGTTCCTACTGAAGACTTTAAAACAACTCATGAATATATAATTTCATTCATTTTTTTCTTAAAAATCTTAATAATTTCCTCAAACAGCTGTAGTTGTAGCTAAAGTCAGGGGCCCCATGAGAAGATATCACACTGGGCCCCACCACCAGAGGCCACGCCAACCCTGAAAATAAAAATAATTTCTGATAAATACTAAACATTATTAAAAACTTGAGATGTACCAGCTTTCAACTAAATTGTAGCTAAATGTTTGTTATAGTGCTTATAGAAACTAAACAGGGCGACTTAAAGTGTTACCCACGAGAGCTACACGGGATAATTAAAATAATGTAAATGACTCATGAAGAACACGATTGTTGTATTTTGTTGTGTTGCAGCCTCAAGCCAAAATCAAAACAACTCATTTCACCCTCATTAATCTACACGCAGTATCCCATTATGAGAACGTGAAAACAGACTTTTAGAAATTGCGAATTCATTAAAAAGGAAAAACTGAAATATCACATTTACGTAAGTATTTTATGACATTTCTCTGGATCGTCTTTGAGACGTTTCTACACCTTGACTGGAGTCCACCTGTGGTGAATTCAGCTGATTGGACGTGATGTGGAAAGACACACACCTGTCTGTGTAAGGTCTCACAGCTGACGATGCCGATCAGAGCAGAAACCATGAGGAGGAAGGAACTGCCTGCAGAGCTCAGAGACAGGATTGTGTCGAGGCTCAGATCAGGGGAAAGATACCAAAACATTTCTGATGCATTGAAGGTTCCCAAGAGCACAGTGGTCTCTGTAATTCTTAAATGGAATAACCTTGGAACAACCGGGACTCTTCCTGGAGCTGGAACAAACTGAGCGATCGGGGAGAAGAGAGGTGACCAAGAACCTGATGGTCACTCTGGTTGAACCCCAGAGATCCTGTGTGGACATGAGAAACCTTCACTGCAGCACTTCACCGATCTGAGCTCTATGGCTGAGCGGCCAGACGAAGCCTTATCTCGGTGAAAGTTTGCAAAACAAAAAAAGCACCTAAAGGACTCTGAGGCTGTGAGAAATAAGATTCTCTGGTCTGATGAAACCAAGATTGAACTGTTTGGCCTCAATTCTAAATGTCATGTCTGGAGGAAACCAGACATGACACTTCGAATTGGTTGTCATCTCATGATGATCAAGAGAAATGGGAGGCACCTGAGCTAAATTCATAGAGTGTCATAGCAAAGACTCTGAATACTTGCGTCAATGTGATATTTCAGTTCTTCCTTTTTTAATAAATTTGTTTTCACTTTTTCATCATGGGATATTGCTTGTAGATTAACGAGGGGACACAAATGAGGTCTTTTGATTTCATCATAAAAGTGTGAAGAAAGTGCAGACAGCTCACACACCTACATGAACATATCGAACATAATGTTAACGTATCGCCCAACGCTGTCAGTTAGATTCAGCTGAATAACTGCTGGTTCTTTTTGTCACTGCAGTTTTGTGTTGAGAGTAGGTTGCCATGATTTTCCAGATTGTTTCCCTTGGTTTTTTTTTTTTTGGACTGATGCACCTGAAGATTTGATCACAGGTGATTTAGTCTCTTTTGAAATCTGTTGTCTCATGTCGCTTTGAAATCTTACATATCAAAGAGCTGATTTTCTGGCTGAAAAATGTTGCTAATTGACATCGAATCTAAAATTATTCAACTCTGCAACTCTTTGTAACTATAAGTTATTTCAGAGTCATTTTTCTGGAAGTTTTACCTCATCTACCTTCTGTAATTATGTTAAATATAGATAATTAGGATTATAAGTTAACAATAACAAAGATTGAATTTGGTAACCCTTTCAGCTAGAACCATACAGGTCAGTACAAAGAAAACAGACATGTCTCATACATTCACAGCACTCTGTCTTCTTAATATAGAAGTAACGAGTCCTGAGAAGAGACAGACACGGAAATTATTCAGCTTTACGAGTGTAATTAGTTTAATAATCACAAAAGGTCAAGTCAGATTTATTTCTTAAGTACTACAGTAGTTTAAAGTCTTTCTCACACAGGTCCATCATTTAAAAAGGACTATGAACAGCTTTCAACAATCTGCTTTAATCAATGATTGCAAGAGAAAGCTTCGATCAATTGAACTTCAGAAGAATGAACAACTAGATTCAATGTTTCCAGTTTCCAGTTTACATCTGAATGTAAAGGAGACAAACTAAAATAAGAAAGTCCAGCCTTGTTTGTGGCTCGTGTACGGAGGTGAAACAAACACAAAACTCATTAAATCTGTGAGAAGGCTGCAGGTTTGAGTTTTGACCCTCTTGTCATTTGCATTGTCTTGGCATTTGATTAGCCACTGCAGATGGACAGATATTCTTATCGGGCTCTCCAGTAAAGGGGCAGCTGGGTGATATTTTCCAGGAAAGCTGCCAGCTGTTGTCGATACGTCAGTGTTCGAGGCCAAAACAGAGCGACTGGGAGTCTGAGCTGCTTGTGTGTGTATTGTGATGTTCAGGGTTAACAAAGCACACTTAATCAGGCACAACAAGTGTTGGTGTTCACTGCAGCTGTTTTTACTCCAGTGATTCTTTTCCTGTTAGTGGACATTAATATTTCTAACAAGCAGCTGTAATTACAAAAATATTAATGATATAGTACATTATGTCAAGTGCAAACAGATGATCTTGCTGTTGATTTAGTTGAAGTTGTCGGGTGTTTTGCTTCAACAGCAAAGTCCCCATCCGCGGTTTATGCACACTGTGGCGCTCCACGCTCACATGATCCGAGGCGCTGGCACACCCAGTCACTGCTTCAAAACATTCAGATATTCTGTGAATATCACACTGAAATTATCTGTGCATATTTTCTCCAAAGTTAATATAGTTTTCTTTTTTCTCATGAATTCAAACATATGAATTCTGCTCGATTTAAAAACTTTCATGTAAATGCACTTATCCATTAATTAATGGAAATTTATTTCACACATTGAAACATTTTTGTTTTTTTAAGCACTTCAAATCCTTCGGGTTCAAATTCGTCATCTGTTTTTTGTTTTTTTTCTTTCTTCATCTTTTTTTAACACACAGCAAGCAAACAGAATAACATACCGTACAGAACGAATCTTTCCACACACAACGAGAACAATTTCTCCACACAAAAAGAAAAAAGGCAACATACAATATTCATGATCACAAATAAATTACACAATAGGTGTAAGAATAAGGAATAAAAGTGGAAAAATAAAACAGTGCAAATCGAGTTAAGTGTTTTCTATTTTTCATTTAATTTAATTTTTCTGGTTTCCAGAAAATTTAATTGTTGATCGCTAAATGAAAAACCAAGTAAATGCTCCTTCAGTGTCATGGTAACATGAACAAACTGCCCCAAAAAAAACAGATTGAAGAAAGGTGATTTTGTTCAAGGTCGCCCGTTAATTAATGTCTGCCTCCGCACTGAAAGCACTCATCAGCAACAATTTCCATGACGACACGGCATTGGAAAATCTTCAAAATACTTTTAAGTACATTTTCTTCTGAAGTATGGATGTTTCTGTCTTGGTCTACAAAGTTTAGCTTTTTCCATCTTCCCTCCCCTAGTCCTTTGCTTCCATTAGCTGCTACCTTCCCCGTAATGAAGCAAAGGTAACCTGCGTTTTAACCTGCGATGGATCAGTAAAGAAGCAGATGCCGCATGCAGCCGGTGCACTTGAAATGAGTTGTTTCATTTCCAACCACCTTTCTTTGTGTCACGGTATCACTCCTTTCTGAGTCGCAGTGACCGGTGGCACCTCGCTGACCTTGACCATTCATCTTCGTCAACGCTCCATCAAACCTGGGACTACCTTTCATCTACGAGCTTTTTACCAGCATGGGCTGTAATGCGGCGCCCGTGTGAAGCCTCTCTCCTCACAGCAACCGTCACTCTCCGGGTTGGGGTGAGTCACACGATAGGAGAAAGTCACACTCGGCACCCGTCAGTTCAGCCACATGCTCAGGCAGGTCCAGAGGAGGGAACGCTATCACAAGAAGTGTTTGCAAAATGACGGTGAAGGCGAGTATCGGCTGTAGTTTTTGAAACCAATGCTGGACTCAGTACATTGCAGTACCAGTACAGAAATTACATCATGTTCAGGTTTTTGTAGCCCTCTATGGAAACCTGCTTTCATTTCACATAATATGTCAAACTTCTCAATGCATCACTGTTTTAACATCAGCAGCTGCAAATTGTTACTTGGACAAAATTCACATTGACAAGACTACGAATATAACAAAGGTTCAAGATATACTCACCAACACGTGGCTATGTGATGTCAGCAGCATTGTTCATATATCTATCCGTGCACTTGTGTGTGTACCTGGCAGATCAAAAAGTATTTCCACTAAGTATATCCTTGGCCAACACTGGAATATCTTCCTTTAGAAACTCAATAAAATGGCAACACATGCGGAGGTTATACCATTAAGTGAATGTTTAGAAAATAGCAGAAAGGCAGACAAAGCTCAAGTCGTGATGAGCTCTTTCCGTTTCCTTTGTAAACTTTCATTTGTTCAGAGTCTGCTGCCGCCGACCTTGCATTACATCCTGTCATACTGCCTCTAAAGTTTATGTGCTTAACTGAATTTTTGTGATCATGTAGCTGTAATTTCTGTAGACATTTCACAACAGATGTTCTGAAGTAACCTCAAATTTGAAGGACACATTTTGGCCAGTAGTCAAAACTCTAAATTCTCTCGGGAAGAAAAAACAAAACAAAAAAAAAACACTTAATAAAAATCAGTAAGACAGTAAGCCACTGTCAAATCAGTAGACAGTTCTCATTTCTGTAAGTGAGAGCTGTAACCAAACAAGACTGCAAAAATATTATCTAAAATCATATATCTAAAACATCTGTGTGTCCCATGTATGTCAGATAAATCACAAACACGTCAGACTCCTCACTCAAAACCACAGGCTTAAGTACATCGAGACTGTGAGTCGAGATTAGCTCCATATGGCATCATGTTCTGGCCGGAGACTCACTTTTATTACACATCTATAGCACAGCATCTGGTTTGACATTCTGGTTTCCAGGAGAGACGACAGGACAAATATGATAGAAATAATGGAATGGAAGAAAAATATGACTTTAACCGTACCAACTCCACATCTACACTAAAAACACCTGTGTAAAATAATTCAATAAGTTTAAGCTATTTCAAAGCATGTTATCCAAATTAACCATGTAAAATAAAACTTAAACACCACAACTCCATCTGCTGAGGGTGATTGTGTGGACCTCGTTGTTTTGTCAACATATAACCGATGTCCTTACGACCTAAAAGAAGCTTTTGTTCCTGTACGTGTTCAAGCATTAGTCCTTCTGGTTTCCTAGCTTTAGCAATAAGTACTGGGTGTTCACAGACACTCACTTAATTGTCTCCGGTCTCAGGAAAGAGCTTCGCATGGTATTAAAATGGGCGGCAATTGCCTGTAAGAATCAAGGATGCTTTCAATCAAAAGCTTCATACTCTGATCCCAGAGACGTTGAGATGCTGGTGGGCATGTTGTGGTATCAGACTCCCCTTGATCTAATACCACTGATCTGTAACAGACACAGATTCAAATGACACGTCCTGATTATACATGGAAATGTTTTAGAAGTTTGACTTTGTGGGGAAGCAGTGATCTCATTTCTGTGAAATCGTCATGTTTATGACCTGCCTTGGGCCTCTCACTCAAACACTCAAATAAGAGAGAGAGCTGAATAACTAACTACGCCAGTTGTCAGAGGACTGCATAAGGTATTAAGCAGGAGATGAACTAAAAACATGATGTGATGAGTGAGGCATGAAAGAGCTTCTTTAGATGAATTCACCACAGAGGAGCTTGAAGGTCAAAACAGGGGCAACACCAGAGTGAATAGTTTTTCTCTCAAATTTACCCATGCACTTCGTTGTTTGGGAAAACACAAGCAGTCACTATTCTGAGATCTCTTTAACAGTCTGTCACCAGCAGGCAGAGCACCATCCATCTCTGACAGTCTGCCGCTAAACTGGCATAAATATCTGCCCTTCACAATGTGCCAATTATTTCTGCAGTGTCAGAGGATCTGCGAGGCTCAGAACGAGCGTTGTTGCTTTCGTCTCTCCACTTTATGTCTCTACATTATGCTGCACTTCATGCCTCATATCGGGGACTTGCAGAGTACTGTACAGTTGATATAGAGGCTCAAGCTGCTGCTCTTTTGCCCTTTTTAGCTGAAGTGCCCTTCTGGACCAAAATAAAGAACTTTTAATTATAGAACCATTCACTGATCTGCTAAGCCACAGTTCAAACGAGGACGACAGCGTCACTGAAAGAAGGAATAAAAAAAAACGTTTCCATTTTTACTTTTCTTTCTTACTTTGTGCATGATTTCCCTGTTAACCATTTCTTTCTTATGTGGTTCCTCCTTTAGAGCTAATTAGCATAGAGGACACAACATGGCGGCTGTCGTGGTATTTGGTTTGTTGTCACTGTGCTGTAACACTTACCCTTGATCTGTAGAGCTTTTTTAAAATCAGTGACTACATCGCGTTGCATCAGATATCCCTGCGCTCATAGTTGCAGAACATTTTAATGGGTTAACAGTTGACTGAGTGGCTAAGGTTAATGTCGCTTAAAAAAAAAAAAAGAAGTTTATTATTGGATACACATTGTTTACAATGATGGCGTCTTTTAAAAAGATTAAACAAAGGCAGCGACAAAAAGCTGGGGGAGGCAGCTTAAGGAAGAGCTTGTTATGCAAACCTGGTTTCAAAGACGCAGCCAGCAACAGATGAACCCTTACAGATGAAATCTTCAGCCTCTATCTCACGCACTTCAATCTCCAACAAGTACTTTAGTCTCCGTATTGCGACGGCACAGGTAGTGCTGGTCCAGGTGATTCGATCACAGTCTCTCTAGCATCTTAACCTCTATAAAGCTCATAGATACAGTAAGCCCTCTTGATTTGCAGCAACCAAGTGTGAACTCAGCACGTCTTCTGGTCAAGCTACCCGACGTTAGAGCTTGTTTTGTAAACCAGCTGCACATGTAACATAACAATAGACAGCAAGCGTGAGGACCGTGTGTCCCTCGACTTAATGTCTGTTCACATTCCCGCTTCATACTTGACTCCCTGCTTCATGACTCACACAGGAGTCTTGAAACTCCAGTGGGCAGGGAAGCGAGTTTACACAGTGAAACATCTCCACTCAGTCGTGAGTCAGCTATTGAATCTTAACTTTCGTGACACATCTGCGGATTGGGTGAGTTGTTTTTTTTTTTTACCTGTTTCCAACACATATGGCTGCTGTCGTGATCTTGACTCAAAATGTCAGAGATATTGAGACTTATTTTGAGACATTTCTGACATCTCTTCTTTAAAAACATCTACATATGACACCACATAACTTGTAAGATAATATCTGGAGGTGTTGAAGTCTCGGAACTTAGCAAATAACTGTTGGATCAGTGTGATTGATTATTGATTGATATAGATCCCCTTTATTGCCCCTTTAATCACCCTTTTATTGTCTCTATTTTAAAGATTCAGCTTCATGCTCTGCTCTCTACTTTACCCAGTTCGATCGTCTACATTCTCTGTGGTCTTTATTCCATATTCTTTTACATTGTCTCTCCACCGCTTTTCACTGTCTATAAATTCATAAGCTTTTGTTCCAATCAAAGACTCTGCACCGGTTGATTTCACAGATTGAGGCACAGAGGAAGGTCCTAATCATTGAAAATCGGCCGGTGAAGTGATTGGTTGCAACAAAGCCCTGTAATCTCCCGGACCTCGGTCCCACACGGATGAGAGCCACTACCTCACACCAAAGTCTGCACAAAGCTGTTTTATTCGACGCTGTCCGCCGTGCTGTCTGCTCCATATCCTCTGAATAGAGGAGATCAGCTCGTGCCAAAATAGCGTCCATGTTTCCATCAGCAGAGTCCCTCCCATCACAGCGGGCTTTCACACAGTGTTGGACACGCTGTCAGCAACAAGGAGCTCTAACCAGGCAGTGACGCTATCCCCAGTGTCAGCAGCCTACTGCCTGTCGACTGAGTTTCATGCTGAAGGCTTTGTGAAATGAATATTGTAAATCCAGTGGAAAGTTTAAATGCCTTTTAAGCTGTGGTTACAACATGACAGCTTATGAATATTTCTGTTGACGTATTCTGTGAAAGACTGATGTAAGGGGACTATTACTGATTAGAATATTCATCTTTTTAATCAAGTAATCAATGCAAAACATAAAGCGCAAAAAACAACCCGAAAACAAATTATAATTAAACCTTTACAGTGATTTATTTTACATTAGATTAGAATTAGTCACCATAAGTGACTTTCCTTAAAACCTTTATAAAGCTGATAAAGGTTTATAGCTGTTTGTAGCTGGTTCACATTCATTGCACAAATAGATATTTATCTCTCCGTGTCTCCCAGTAGTAGTTTTTGTTTGTGATGAGGCACAAACGAGTTTTATTTTTTAAGCTTCGATGTTTCAAGCTCTCTCCAGCAAGTTGTACTTTTTTGAAACTCGAGGATTTTTCTCTGAGGATTAAGTCTTTTGAATACTTTTCCTTTTAAAGAGATGATACAGCCTTCAGTCCCCCACAGGCTTCCAGCTCTAATTCTGGTGCAGTCAGTCCTGTTATTTTCAAAGCTTTCTTACCCGATGTGACTGTAAATACTACTGTCTTGGACTTTCTTTTGAGGTTAACCCTCGATTTTAAAGTGTCCTGAAGCCCGGAGTTGCTTAAAAGTGACAAAATAAGCTGTAAAAAAAAATTACAAGAATTTTCTGGCTGAATATTGGGTTAAAATCTAACATCTTGAAGGACTTGATCACAAGGTGAGTCATGACTGTGCAGCGTAATAAGCCAAAGAATGAGCACAGAGCATTGAAACTGATGTTTTTTCATCAGTATTCACTTTAACACTAGAAAGACCAAGACACCATCAGTTGGAGGCTGCTTTGAATTAGACATGAAGTATCTCAGAGTTTTAAAATGACCCTTCATGACTTTCCCCCGACCGTCATTTTTACATTTTGCAAATCACACAAGAAAAGTATGTATTTAGTTCTGCTTAACTTCTAAGAGTTACAACTTGATGACCTTCCCCTTTCCTCCCTAAACTTCACCGTGCGTTACAGTTGAGGTAAATAAAGATATCACAATGATTTACGAGTTTTTACCACTGGATGTTATGTGGTGTATCACAAATCAGAAATTTGCACAGTCTGTACGACATCTATCATCTATCCTCAGACCTTCACGTGGGACGTCCCTGTAGGGAAACCTCAGGGAGAGCAACAGAGGAGGGTTCCTCCGTCAGGACAGACAAACATGCCATGTGGGACCACTTGGCTCATAGTGTGAAGCCTGTTAAGAGTTTAAAGAGCTTATTAAAAGTTTTCAGGGCCTTTTAAGAAAATAAGTATTATCTGATTCAGATTAGAAAAACAAACAACAGTTTCTTTACAGAAAATCTATAAAAGAAAATCAAGGCCAGCGTTCGAGGTTGTAGAACGCAAGTAAATATTGGAGAAAAGGGAAACACATTTAAAAAAAAAAAAAAAAAGAGGGGACAATTCAGAAAGCAGAATTGAAGTGAGTATTAGAGGCGCCACTGATAAAGATAAATTTCTGCTGATCTTCAGGTCTACTGGCTCTGGCTGAGACCCAAAGCGGGGTGTCCAGAGGCGTCTTAATCCAGGCCTGGATGTACTGTAAGTGGGTGTTGGCAGGTACATCTAAAATCCTACTGGCACAGCTACAGTAATGGATATGTGTTGTACCTGCTACCTGCTCCGCTTGTTATCAATCACCACAGTGAAAGGATATTTGTTTTGTATCAATGCAGATGAAGAGGAGGGAAAGATTTTTCTCTCCCATTTCCTCAGCATTCCTGTTCTGCTGCCTCGTAACTGGCAGCAGCAGTGAACACTTGCAGTTTGTTAGTGATAAAGTATTTGCGTAGTGCTTTATAATTAGAGCCCGACTTAAACACACTGCAGGGGTCAATATTTCCAGGAAACTTCTTGGATATTCTCTGGAAGAAAAAAAAAACAGTGAAAACATGCACACCCAAGGCATTCATCCTGAGTTACATTTTGCATTTGCATCGACTGTGACCCAATTAGTCTACCTATATTATGCACTCGCTCTCTTCTGCCATGCCACTATGGTGAACACCACGGGCTGTTTGGCTGACTGTCGCAGCAGCTTGCTCTTGTAAACAAATTGAATTTATGTAACCTTGCTGACGGGTAGGAACTGCAGAGTCCAGGCTGGTTGGTAAGCGTGGCGTTCCCAATGTTTGGAGCCCAGTGGAAACAGTTATTACGGCCAGAAAGAGTGAACTCACCGCCTACAGTGGCAGCCAGCTTGTTTTGTTATATGGATGATGAAGTTGATGTATGGGCCCCTTGTATGCGCAGAGCAGCCGCGGTCTTTCTGCCAAGTGATGAATAGCATCAATACTGTGGGCTATTGGAAAAGACCGGGGTACACAAGATCTCATCTCAACTCCTCTTTTCCATTTTCTCCATTTTCCATTTTTGGCACATCTCAAATAAATTGTATTGTTTTTCTTTTTGTTTTGCCCTTGCCTTTCCTTCCTTCCCTCCTTCCCTGTCCCTCTATCTTTAGACCCCAGTCCTTTTGTGCAACTTTTAATGAGCTAAAGGGTATGCAAGAGTGCACAGGAAACACTTGACAAAGCACTTTTGAAAGATTAAGGCTGACTAACGGCACAGTGGTGTCTACTTGGCTTTGTCTCCTCCCTTTTCTCTCTCTGCATCTGTCCACCCGAGCAAGAGGCTGCGAGAATGAGCATTGCATTAGAGGTGAGATTAGAATCGGATGTGAATTGGTCTGGAGATTGGTTTGTAGACTGAAAATGCCTGAAAATGGAAGATGGGATGGAAGCAGAGGGAAGACTGGGGGACAGATGAACAATGAGAGAGAAGGTCACAGTTAAAAAGCCAGTGTGAGAGGATAGTAGTGCTGCTGGTGGGTTGGAGGATAATACTGATTGAGTAGTAGAATTTGCTCTGATATATACATGGAAAGCAGCTATACCACTGGGGCACCTCTGGGCAAATTACGTATTTGTTGATTTTTAAAGTGAAAAGAAGTTAATACAACTACTACAGCAAACATTCAAATGTTAATGCACTGTTACTTCTTATTCTATCAACTTGAAAATTACAACAACAAAAAAAAAAAAGAGTCTTTCTGTTTCTTGATTTATGAATTTTCACCCAATCTTCCTGCAGATCACTTCGAGTTCTTGGATATTATTAGCTAAGCAAAGCATGTTAGAGATCTACCCACAGATTGTCAGATTCAGCTCGTGTTTCCTTGCTGGTTCATGGTGGATTTCAGTGTGACTTTGTTGACTGCCTGCAGGACCGCCAGCGCACCACCACTCCCTGTGTCGGGTGCTGCTGCCCAGCAGACCTATCGCTTCATCTGAAAGTTTTCTTGCCCCATCCAGATCTTGTCTCGACTCCCACAGTTCCCCGTAACCGCCAGTTCTTAATGACATTTCGGTCAGAGGAAATTTCAAGATGGGAGCACGTTGATATCTTTTTATAGCCTCTTGTGCTTTTCAGGCATCTGTTTCATTTTCAGATCCTCAGTCAGTAGCTTAGAGGAGCTCATGGTGGATGAGTGTCACCAGGACTTTTGAAGGGGTTAGAGAATTTATCAGCTCTGAAAATGTCATGAGCTGACATTTCTTGACCTGTCTTAAAAATCCTAACAAGTCAATTAAAGCCTGACCACTTAATGAAGTTCTGAGTGTTTTTCAAACTCATGCAGAAAGGCTCGTTTTTAATGTTTGTTGCAGGTTGTATTTACATCTCTTCACTTCAAAAACCAACACGTAATTTGCCCAGATGTGCCGAAGCTGATACAACTGTATAATAATTCCCTTTTTTCTTCTCACCACATCATGTGTTTAGTCATATAATGGCGTCTCTTCTCTGAGTGCCAAACCGGCCTGTGTTTTAGGTCGCCCATTAAAGCACTCAGGGTGTTATGTGGCTTTCGTTCCTCATTTCATGTCATTAGTCAACTCTAAGTGAATTTAATGAGAAATTACCTTTTATAGGAGCCAGAACTGGTTTTGCCGCTGAAGGAGCTACACACTAATCCCTCCTAATGACTTATGAGAATCATCTGAGCCTGACACCTGTGGACTACTCATGGGTGTCAAAGGCAGCTTATCCATAAAACTCATATTGATGGATGATGATCTGATGTCTAAGATAGATATTTTTAAGACTTATTTCACATCGTACTTGGGTTACAGCATCTAAAAAAAAAAAAAAAAAAATCTCTTTTACAGTACTTGTAGTTTGTTGACTGCACTCCATTTTCCAGTGTTTGGTATCAAATTATTTCCAAGCAGAGGGCTCCATCGATTGTCTGTTGCAGTAGGTGTCAGAGAGACAGTTTCCATAAAACTTTCATGTGGTCTGCTTTCCTCTTTGCCTCAATAGGAGTGTTAGTGTTTGGGTGTTAGCTCTCACAAAGGGGATCCTATTGATTGTTGCATTTATTTTCAACTGTGCTTTCCTCCTCTTTTCTTTTTTTTTTCCTCCCTCACAGTGGCAAACATTTTGTGGCGAGAAGAAGGTACGTCTAGACGGCTTCTGTTCCACTATAGCATTCATTAAACTGAGTTAATTGAATTCTTGTAATAGGGTTACTGAACTGTGATGAGAGGGATTAAATGATTTGATGCTTTGGAAGTAGATAACAATGTTGTAGGCTTATTTCCGTTGCGAACGTTCACACTGTTCATGAGCTATTTCAGGTGTGTAACAGAGCTTTTTTTTTTTTAAACTCTCCTGCAGGTCTTGGCATTGGCAACATGTTCTATGTGTTCTATGAAGACGGTATAAAAGTCATTCAGCCGGTGGCATGTGAGATACAGCGACACATTAAGCCCAGTGAGAAGCTGCTGGCTCTACAGGTGAGTGCTTGTGAAAGAGAAACGTTTTGTTTTGTTTTTAAACGGTGACTCGCTGGACTTTTCCTGGACCACCACCGGGAGTGAGAAGGAGTATTTGCGCTTTACTGTTTGCATAGATCATCGTTACTGATGTCACTGTTACTGGTGAATTTCCATCTGACCGTTTCCTGTTAATAACAGGGAAACACAGCAGTCTCCTGCGTATTTTAACAGTACTTCAGGTTTTATTTTGCCCGTCCGTCTTTGTTATTTCAGCTAAGTTTCTGAGTGCGGTTGGTTTGTTTGTGTCGTTTGTTACAATTCCCATAATTGTTATGCAGATGAATCCAGATGAATCGCAAGGCGCACGATCGGTGCGGTAGGAAACTCAAAACGTGGATTCATGTAACGGTGATCTAAAGAATGAAAGTAAACTGAAACGATTGATTGTTTTTTGTCAGGTTTTTACAAAACATAATCTTTACAGTAGCTTCTGCTCAATTTCAGTGGTGCAGGCTTCAGACTTTGAAGAGTTGTTGTGTTGGCTTTTTTTTTTTCACCAAAAGGCTGCCTGGGAGTCATCGCTGACTTCTCTTTTTATAACAATGGATCAAATGACTGTGTGTCCTGACAGACGTCGTATATAGTGAGAAACCCGCAGACAATTATCACTAGACTCAGCAGTTCCTCTCAGCTCTGTGAAACTTTTTAATACAAAGTTTTATTCAAAGTTATAAAATAGCAGCATCTTTGAGGCAGTCATTTGAATCTTCAACCACTCACACTGTGTTTTATATTCATGCTGTAAGAGATTACAGAGCGGTTAATGTTTGGGCATCTAGGCTCTGACCTCATCACTTGGTGCATCAGTTACTTAAACAGAGGTAGACTGGGCAGTGATGATAAACACAGCTCCAGAGCCTACAGGTGGAGCTGATTAAAGCAGCAGCAGCATTAACGGATGACATGACTTTAAATAGACCGGTGGCTTGGGTACGTGTTGCAGAGAACTGCCAGAACTAGTAGCTATCATGCAATAATTCAAGATATTATTTGAATAATTCTGAAGTAATGTGAACTGTAACTCCTAACAACCAAAATACCTGTGCATCTTTCTTGTCCAGGAGCTGAGTCTAAAAATCTGAAATGATTTATGCCTGTCTGGCTCTTTACACTGTTGAACACTTCCTTTAACAATTCTCTTTTATTACATTAGAACATTTTGTCAAAGAACCAGATAATGTAATAAAAAAAAAGAAATGTTATGGAGAGCGTTCGACAGTGTTGCGAGTCCTTGGCAGGCATAAATCAAAAAAACCTGTACATTCTCCACCGTGAAGTAAAAAATACTGAAACATTTATGATGTAGATGTTTCACAGTGAACTCCTGTGGGTAAAGGGGAAAGTGTTGTGCGTGTGTTTTTGAATGGCAAAGTGCGGTAGTGTGAGACTGACGATGTGATTTATGATTCGCTGGCCTTGACAAGCAGCACTCGAAGTGTCCCGCTCTCTGACCAAGTAGCAGCTACTGAAATCAATCAGTAGCGGTCAGTGTAGTTTATACTGGGATTTAACTGAGATTATTATTATTCAGATGCAGCTGAGCAGGTAAAGGTTCGGTGTCCTGCTCCAGAAAAGACTTGCAGAGAACCACCACGCCATCAGCTTAGAGCACCCGAATTATACTGTATGTGCTCAAGCACATGCATGACAAATAGTGATGTCATCGTCTCATCCTGTCGGTGACGGGTGACTTTATAATATGTATTAATAAAAATAAATCCAGTGAAAATAACCTGTCTACTCTTTTGGAGATAGGTTTAAGTTTTCAAATAAACTGAAGAATTAAATGTTAAGTAGTGACTATTTCTACTTTCATTAAAAGTTGACATTTTGAAAACATGGTAGTGATAGAAACAAGAAGGAAATTGTAACAGGGCAACATAAAAAAAGAGACAGTATAATGTATTAAATAAATAATTTAATCCTTTTTATCAAGTATTTTCTACTTGAAACCAGCATTCATTAAACATAGACAGAACTAAACAGAGATAGACAGACAGACATAGATTCTTTATTGTCATTGCATATAAATACACAACAAAATTATGTTTGGCAGCAATAAATACCAATAAATAAAGAATAAAATAATCATTATAAATCTATCGGTCCAGTATTCACTCTGCTTCAACTCCTCTGTTCACCTGCCACTTCGTCTGTCTGCTGCTGGGCAGTTAGTGTACAGTGGGTTTATCACACAATGAGCTGAAAGGAACAAAAACGCTCCGTAGAGCAGAGTAGAGCAACACCTTTTATATTACCCAGTATTTTCTCCTTTGTTAATAATAAAAACATTGATTGGTGCAGCTCTAAAGTGGTTATTGATAGTCACACATCTTCCCCTGGGCATCGTTGTCCGCCACAGGACGATGCCCAGCGAACACAGCGGCCATATTACAGCCAGTCTGTTTAATTTAATTCATTGACAGTCCACATGTAGTCGGGGTGGGGGGGGCACCCAGCCTCCCTCGCTGAATCACCGTTTATCACTGAAGCTCTCAAGCAGCAAAAATATTCAAAGCGGCCCACTGATAGATACCCGTTAGATTTACATGTGCTCTCGAATGGACGCTTTCGTCTGAGCTGCTTCTCATCCAGGAGCCGCGCTCTGATTGGATGGCTGTTATACATAAAGATACGCCATGAATGCCCAACAGTCAGCCAAGCGTTCCTCTGAGAGGTGTTTGTATTAGGATATCAATCACTGCGAGCGCTGTGGTGCCACTTCCACTGCCGTCTTGGGGGGATTGCTGTGTGAACACATGAGGCCGCTTCCAGCATGGCGCTCAAGTTTTCTGAATTGCAAAGGAGCGTTGATTGATTTGTTTATGGTAATCGCACAGCCAATCCTTTATCCTTAACTACCCTATAGAGTGTTTTACTGTGATACACAAAAGCATCGAGGGAAAACATCGTGATGTCCATTTGTAGGAAAGTCAGTCCAGGAAGTGTCTTTATTTTACTTACCTCTGCAGCAGCAGAGAACCTGAAAATCTTGTGTGTCCCTAAGGGGATGTAATCAACTGCTCATTTGCACTTTCCCTCAATTTTTCAGTTCACTTTCTATCACTGGAAGCACTTAGATTTTCCAAGAAAACCATGTTTACTTTAAGCTGTGATGATCAACAAGTTGGTTCATCAGTAAATGCATTTGTATGCCAAGTGGGAAAAACTAATCTGCACCTTATTTGAAAAAAAATTCAGGATGAAAGTCTGTAAATAATGAGCCTCATGTGTTTGTGATGTACTTTAATGTCTGGCGAATCCATCTCAGAGCGATATTATGAGTTGCAAAAGCTTGAACTCCATCTGACTTATCTCCCATTTTAAAAACTGCACAAAATGTTGAAGTATTCTGAGGCGAGCATCATATCATCCTGTCATGAGTCTGTAGCTGCTTCGGTTGAGACCTTGGAGGAAGCACCTTGAGAGAAGAGGTGTGTGTGTGTGTGTGTGTGTGTGTGTGTGTGTGTGTGTGTGTGTGTGTGTGTGTGTGTGTGTGTGTGTGTGGTGTGTGCTGCTGTGTTCCTGTAAAGTTCCTCTTCTTGACACTTTGGATGTTGCTGCTTCACTGTTTTCTGCAGTTTCCTCCCCACAGACAGCAGATGTTGTCTCAAATATATTAACACTACAAATCACCCACTGGTGAATATCAGAACCCTCGTCTATCTCAACAAGGCTGTTTAAATGTCATCATCCTCATTCACAGCTGTAAAGAGTTGAAATTCTTTTTAAAAATATTTTTGCATGGGTATTTTTTTTTTTTTTTTTACAGTATATAAATTTAATAGATACAGTATTGTGTTTTATCTGGAACGTTTCCAGTGCTGCATAATGTGAATCCATGAAAAATACATACTGTTCTGTTACAGGGGGATGTAGGCATTTGCATAATAAAGGGGAAAAGAAGCTGTCAGTTAGTACATAAATCAAGTACATGCTATGCACCCACACAACCACAGACATATGCAACACACATAAACACAAGGGGGATTACAGCCGCCTCCATTCACACCCTCAGCTGGGCATCAGATGTTCAATTTCTCACCTCTTAAAAGGTGCAATAAGTAAGATTTTACAGCCATGTAACACAAAATGACCACAGTGTGTGTCTGCAGGGGTTTCATAGGGTTCAATACCAATGACTCAATGATTGCTTCAGCAAGTGCAGGGATTTCTGGCTTTCAAAAACTGTCTTCCCCGACCTGTTTTGGATCAAAAACACTGACAGATGGTGCTACAGCTGGACACTGAGAGACACTACAGATTCAAAGAATTAAAAACCTTGTTATGAAGCCAGAAACGCCACAGCGCTGTCATTGTTTTAGAATACCAGAATTAACCATTTTAACCCAGCTCTAAAGAGAAAATACAAGAGGACAGGGTGGTTAGGGGGATTGCAGTAGAAATGAGATAAATTCTGTCAATGTCTCTGCCCCCCCCCTCCCACCTCTAATCCTTTACATAGTTCACTGAGGTTTATACATTACCTAATGTCCTTCTAACTAAGAGACGTCGGCCTGTGGGAAGGCACCTGTCATGGAATGCCTCTGCGGTTGTAAATATTGGAAAAAAAAAAAATTCATCCCGCCACGCCGGAGCCCTTCATTCATCCTTGCTGGCCAGCAGCTCCCTAAATCATCCCACAGAGTCTGGAACAAACGGCTGGGCACAGCCTGGAGGCTCGGAGGGCTGGGATGGGAGGGTGAAAGGGAAGAAAGCTCCAGAGACAGAAGGCTGGGTAAGGTTCCCGTTGGCCAGGAAGGCGAGCGCTGCCAGGACTGGAAGCTGCACAGCCGCAGATCGTCCGCAGGCTTTTGTTCTGTGGATTACGCCTGGACAAATGGGAGCGATTACAGAGATTTCGCAGGTCCTCGCAAAGCTCATTTATCTAAGTTGCCAAGATAACACAACTCACATCAGCATAGGTGATAAGACTGCAAGTAGTAAACAACACAGAGTAACGACTGGATGAAGATAATTGTTTTTTAATGAGCCGTATTTCTTTGTGATATGAGAAACAATAGATTGACAGTGTATGTATGTGTGTGTGTGTGTGTGTGTGTGTGCTTTTGTTTTTTCCAGGAGGAGGTGTGTCCGATGTCACCAGGAGAGGCGGTCCAGAGGTGTGTGTGGTCATCAGCGGTCAACGTCAAGGACAAGTTTATTTATGTGACACAGCCGACCTTGGATCGAGTGCTCATAGTTGACATCCAGTCTCAGAAGGCTGTCCAGGTAATTTTCAGTCTAAATTGGAAAACCAGGTTCATGTCCATTTTGTCAGCAACACAACAACAACAATATATGAGAGTGTACAGTGTGTGAGAAGCTAAAAATTTTGCACGGAGCATGCAGAAAAAATTAAATATCATTTCCTGTTTGTGCCTTTGTACAAGGTTGCCTCTCACAGAACTAAAAAAACTGCCTCCATCTGTTCCAGCAAAACTCAAGGTTGGACGAGGCGAGAGAGAAAGAGAGAGAGAGATTCTTTCCCTTCTCTGTGACTTATTTTGTCAAAGTGAATAAAAAAAATGTGTTTGTGCATTGATTTGAAGGCAACGTATTTCACAAGAACCTCAGGAAACTCTTAACTCCATATGGGCATTTTTTGTGACTGCTTTTGTTGAATGAAGGACACATATATTTTTTTTTTTTCATCAAATCATCCCCTTCAACTGGCGCGTCAGTTTCAAACAAGACATTGTCCTTCATACAGAAACAGTCATTTAAAAGCAAAGAACTACATTCTCCAGATTTTTACCCAAACTGCATGTAAAGTCTATCCTCGCTTTTTTGAAAACAGCTAGAAGTTTGCGGATGTTTCAGACTTAAAATATTCTTCTTGAGTAATAATTCAGTAGGAGTGTGTGTAAGAGCGAGTGTGCTGTGGTGTGCTGATACCGACCCCTGGTGAGCTTCACATGGAGGCCGGAGGCGGCATTAACCACAACGCGTTTGACAGTTAGTTGATTCTGACTGGCATTTCATTATGTCAGTAATGTGAGCAATGTTGAACGCTTTAATTCTCTTTCAGTACCTGCCATCTTCAGCTGATCAGAGGCTCGATCAGACGTCCAAAGCCCGTAGATGCTGTTAAAGTCAATAATTGACCAGCTCAACACACTGCCTCTTTCCCTCAGTGTACTAAGTACAAACTTGGACAACCCTGATGGTCTTTCCTCTCCAATACTTTGCCTGAAAAGTGCTTACACTTGCACTTGAGTGTGTGCTACAAGTTACACACAGAGGCTTTGATGACGGTTCCTAGATGTGCTCAGGGGACACCGAGTGTTGCACACAGCGAGGAGGAGGAGGAGAGCTGGAAGTGAAATGATGTCTGTCATATAAATATATATCGTACAAAAATATATATCGTACAAATGTAACAGTGAGTTTATAACAGTGTGACATCAGACGTTCAGACATGAGCAAATACAGTAGTTCTTCATCCAACACACAGTCACAGTTGAGCCTCATTTGGCGATGTCCATTTTCCATCATAATTGGGTGAGAAGTTGTATTTTAATTCATATTTTATTAATTAGCTTCACGACCAACAAATAAAACATCTTGCAGCATCATACTGACGAGTTAGCATCAGCGCTCTTGCAGTTTTTCTCCGTAGAAACATGAAGTTAACGTCCGGCTGTTAGTTGAGCTTTGCTTGTAAACATTATAGGTAACATTGTACATGGTTGACACCGACATAGCAACAGTAACTATGGAGATGCTTCTTGGCTGAGTGATGTCAAAAGATACTGGTATTCTTCAGACCTTAGCCGTATCTGTCGGCCAATCATAATTGATTTAAAGGCTGCCACTCATAATTTGGACTCACAATAAAATAAAGGGCAGTAAATGTAATGTATAGTAAATAGAGCGTGATTTCAGATTTGGCCGAGGTTCTTTATTTATAAGAAAAATGAAACAGTCTTGGCGTCTTGAGTCATAAATTTGTTTATTGGTACTTTGTATTTGGCCACAAAACAAGAACAGAAAAGACTCATTACACAATAAAATAAAAATGTCATGAACTAAAGAACAGATCCAGAACAAGGACAAAACAGAATTAGGTTTTAAACAAACCAGTTGGATCTAATCTCTAATTGTTCCTCGCTCTTTTTTATTACTGTACAATACTGTAGAAAATATTTAGGTATCTGACTGTTGCTTTTGCCAATTAAAATGACTAGTTATATCAACTGGAGCTAATTATTATTAACTCTGTAACAGCTAAAATTAAAGATGGCTGTTGTCTGGTTAAAGGTTCTCTAGCAGTAAGTGTCTACACTCAACCAGAGATTGTTTGTGAAGGAACAGCAACATCAGTCAGTTACTGTGAGTAAACAGCATGTTTCTCCAGCACACAGCTCCCTGTTAAACTTTCTCTCATGGATATTTTTTTAGCTTATCTTATCAGCTTATTCTGAATACTTCAGAGTCAGATCCTCCGGTGTTTGTGGGAGTTTGCCTTGTGGAAAGTTAGCAGGCTACACTTTCTATTATCTATCACATACATTGAATCAACAGGTGACATTTCAGGTTGTAGCTACAGGTTGTGAACAGTGATCGGCCGACAAAAGCTGATGACAGATCTCAAGTTTTAATTATTTATAATTGCAGCGACTTGCAAATGTCGAAAGCTAAACCTTTTTAGAGTAGATAAAGGGACAAAGGACAAAGTCTTTTATGTTTGTCTCTTGTCTAAGAGCAGAGCGTCCGCCTGCTCCGCTCCACTTGAACCGACAGTCTGAGAGAGTTTTTCAGCTGCTAAACTCTGACCTGACCCATTTCATACATACTGCAAACGACAAGACTTGTACACTTAACCTCTACATTGATGCGGTGGCCGGGTAACCCCGAGACCCACCTCTCCATGGATACTGTAGCCTGGCAACTTCTCATAGATATTGCTACATGGCAAACCCCTGCAGTTTTCCTCACAGATGTTGTGAGAGGCGATTCCCTCAAATACTCTGACCCCACACAGCACCGTTTTACCTTCCTGAGGGGGATGTTATTTTTGCGAGGCGGGCGATTCCTCCGACAGTGTGGAGCGCGTGTCTGACGAGCAGCATCCAGTTAAATCTTCAGTGTCGGTGGGATTTTGGGTGTGCCAGGTTGATCCGGGGTGGCTCAGATCCCCGCAGATGTTCCTGACACCGTGATGGCTGTTTACAGCTCGCGAGCCTCTCGGGGACCTGCCAGCGAGCACGCCGTTGTCCCAGACACTGTCACAAGCTCATTATTCAGTCGCCTGGAGGTTTAGCTTCGTTGCATTATATTAGAAGTTGATAATTAACCACCTGAACCCATCTCGTGTCTCCAACAGCAAGAGAGACACGAGTTCTGGTTTTGGTTTCCCTGGTTTACATTTTCACATTGAAACATTAATATGATTGATGTGCATGAAGTAATATTAATGAACAAATTGAATTTTTTAAAATTTGTAACCAACTAAATGTTTGCTGAGACTTTTTAATGAGCAGATTGTAAGCAAAGTGCGTGCGGATAAATGTTTGAAGCCGCTGTAATGTTTTCCGTGCTTCATCTCTGGCAGAACCGCATTTGTAGCTGAACTACATACAGCATATTGGATGAGGATCTTGGTAATCTTCCTCAGCCAGAAAGAAGTTGTTAGTCAAGAGAAAAAGAACAACATGAACACCTGTTTTCTCAGATGACTACATGCTCAGAGATTAGTTTGGATTCCACGGATATTCTCATCTTTTTTTCTTTTTTTTGCAATAACCCTCTTAGGAGCTGTTCACTCAAAGTAAAACAATATATATTTTGCCTTGGTAAACAATACTATTAGGGCTCCATAGCAAAACAAATATAACAGAAAGTAAGCTGCAGTCAAAGGGAATTTTGGGACTACAAGGTTGCAATAATTTTCTTGAGAAAAGATGATTGCTTTCTCTTGCTGTTATTCGGATGGGGAAGCGACTGCATGCATTCTTCACCCTGATGCTTTCCCTATTCCCTTTGAGCGTCCCGTCTATCTGCACTCAGGTGGACATAATGCATAAGGAGCGCTTTTCTGTCACATGCGCTTCATCTATTGTTCCGACTTGGAATATTGCAGCCGTGTGTCAAGGAACGGATAAATACTGAAAGCAATTACTTCAGTGTGGTAAAGCAATTGTGTCTGTCACCACTTGATTTGAAATGCAGCTCAACGCCGAAAAACACCTTATACATAAAAAGCACATCTCCAGTCCGCCTTGTTAAAAGAAGGCTTGCTCCTGTCAACCCCCGATGCATTAGTGTGCAGTAAAACTTTTCAAAAGCATTACCACTGCACATCAAAGGGGGATCTCTTCAAAAGCAAAGTCTAGATTGCTTTGAATTGTTATTCTGTGGCCCTGCTGTCTTTAAAGCTTTGGTTTGGTTGTGTGTCCCCCTTCCAGACGGTCAGCACCGACCCTTATCCTGTGAAGCTCCATTACGACAAGTCTCACGACCAGGTGTGGCTGCTCAGCTGGGGAGACATGGAGAAGAACTTCCCCACTCTGCAGGTATAAACCCACATTTCACTCACACGATTTTATCCTTGTGAAATGTTAGAAAGGCAGAGAATGTGACACGCGAGAACAAAGATGCAGACACTCGAGCGACAGCTGATAGCTTAGTAAAGGCGCAGCACATGAGTCCAGTCAAATTATTGATTGGTAAAATGTCAAACAATAACTTGTTCAAATTGTTTTTATCAGTTGTTCATGCCCAAAGAAGTTCGGTTTATTCACATAAAGCAGAATAAACTCACATTTAAAAAGCTGGTAGCAGCAAATGTTCGGCCATTTTTGTTTGACAAGTGACTCGAATGATTGATTATCAACATTAGTGACAGGTCTAGTGACTGACTGCTTCAGCTTCAGACCACATTACTGTAAAAACAAGGCTGAGTATAATAAGACAAGATATTTCTTTATTAGTCCCACACTGGGGAGATTTGCAGCTTCACAGCAGCAAAGTCAAGAAAGAAAAAATGCAAAAATGCCAGTAACAAATACTTAGAAAGATAAATAATAGATAATAATATAATATATACAATAGATATTTACAAAAATGTACATAACGTGAGGTAAATTGCACAGATATGTTACCTATTGCTCATTATTGTACATGGTAAGTCTGTCGGTTCCTGGTGTGTGAGATCTACTGATAATTTTTTCATATAGAATCGAATATCAACAATAGACCAAAAAAAAAAAAGTGCAGGAAACAGGAAAATACAGAAAGTCCGAGGTCATAGGACTCAAACTGATCAGTTATAATTCACGTCTATTGACTTTATTCTTGCTACAACGAACTGAACAACTTCTGCTGCATTTTGTTGTTAGGTTGTAAAAAAAAAAAAAAACGTTTTCATTAGCAACGAACACACACACACACACACACACACACACACACACACAGTAGATTATAAATAACCTTCCTATCACCACCTTGGCAGGGCATGACAACTAATTAAAGGTGAATTCCTCCAACTTGACACGTTCCTCCCCTTTTCCCAATATGACAGGAATGTGGCATTAATCACTACAGTCTCTCCAGGACTTTCAATTGTTGATTTGTTTGTTTCGCCTGATGAGGGTAATTAATAGTCACTTACAGTGCAGTGTGCAAGTATTTGGACAGTGACACATTTTCAATTGTTTTGGCTCTGGACTCTGGAGCGCAGTGGAATTGAAATAAAAAAAACAATGACTACAAAGTGCTGACTCTCAGCTTTAATCTAAGGATGGTCACTATCAGTATTGATAGTCTGATCAATTACTGGATTTTTGAGGCCAATACCGACAGAGAGTCAGTGTTCTGCAATTTCCTGTCATTAACTGTTTGATAGTTACTTTGTTTATTAACTTAAATATCAGAAACACAGAAAAGAGCTGAAATGATTAGTTAATTAATCGATTAGTCACTTCCAGAAAACTAATCTGATAATAAAATAATAATTTTAATTAAGTTAAAATGTCAGACATGTTTTTCTTTCCTCTTATATGTTACAGTTAATTTATTATTTTTTGGGTTTTGTACTGTTGGTGAGAGAATTAAAGACATTTGAAGAGAGAGACGCCCTGGGTTTACGGAAGTTGTAATGTGTATTTTTCACTATGTTCCGACATTTTAAATCAAAAACATAAACAGTACATTAATAAATAATGAGATTAGACATTAGTTGTCATATTTTTCCGTATATAATAGACACATACTGACACGGACATGCCTGCTCTTGTCACATCCTGGTTCGTGTTGGGCGACTGCAGCTTCTTTAATACACACGTTGTCTTTCAAAAGGACAGTGAAAGGGTTAAAGTTCATACACTGCTCACTTTCAAATTCAAGCTGAAAGTCAGAACTTAAATGTCACAACAGAGAAAATGTCCAAATACTTACAGATCACAATGGATTTCTCCATGACACACATTTGAAGATAATGCTATAAATAGAATCAACAAATATGTCATGTTTTTTTTTTCTTTTTAATTATCTTCCTCGTCTCCTCTGAGAGTTATCTTGATTCAGCTCAGTTTTATTTTGGAAAATCCTGCTCGTCATCGCCCGCACAGAAATTCATAAAGCAAGGCTCGATGTGTGGCAATTTGCTTTGTGCACTGTGGCAAAATCAAAGCAAACCCTGCCTACAACCGAGCATGGGACCGCACGCTTCCACGCACGCACAAGTGTTATTTAGATGACAATGACAACGGCACACATCATCTTCTCCCACTGAGAAGCTCCAACATCTCAGCAATAGGAGAAGAGGCTTTGAGAGTTTTATCTCAAGTCAGAGGAAACAAGCAAAGATAAACATGAGAGCAACATTTCCTTCAGTGGACACTGCTTTTATAAATCATGCTTTTAAGTATCCTAATATTTATTATACAAGTATTAATGCACTCTGGTTATGAGCTACAAATGTGAGTCATAGATTTCAGTGAGTAGAAAGACGCAGCACCGATCGTATTCATCAGGCTCATGTTAAACACCCACCACCTCCTCCGTTGGTGTTCACCAGGTGATCAATCAGGCCAGTGGAAGAGTCTCCCACCACACCGTTCACACGCAGCCGGTCGGCAGGCGCTTTGACAGGGTGGATGATTTCTTCATTCCCGCCTCCAGCCTCATCATTAACCACATCAGGTATGTAGTGTATGATCCAAGAACACTCCTAATGCAAATTGATTTTCGAATTAAATTCACCCCATTGGCATTTTATCTACTTTTTTTTTTTGTTTTTTTCTCCAAGACTCAATATGACAATAATGATGTGGATGGGTGTGTTGTGTGAGAACGAGTGTGTGTTTGTCTGGTGATAGAGGTTCTGGGAGAAAGGTCCGGTGGTTATCTGTGCTGCAGATGAGAACATGGCCACTCGTCTAGGGACTCCGAAAAATAAACCCTTCTTACACGAACTTTGTTGAATTAATCGTTCATATCTGAATGTTATGGATCCAAAAGCCACAAAGACGTTTGACAGCAGCCGATAGTTTTTTAATTACTAATTATTAGGTTCAACCCTCTGAAACTAAAGGCATGGACGTACTCTCTGTGTCCACAGACGACGTCAGCCCGGTCTTCCACGCAAAGCGCATTTCTCGATCCACACTTTATTCCAGTTGACATGTACGTCACACCCTCGCAGACAAACTCGGAGTGTCGAGTGATTTAAATGATAAAAACTGAATGTGATACAAACAATTCCTCAATTAAAAAAAATTAGACACTTCAACGCAGCTGTTGTGGATAAATGAGGAAACAGGACGTTGGCGGTGTGACAGAGTTTTAGCTACTTAAACCTCTGTTTAGCCACAACAGTGGATGAGACTGGATCAGACTGACGGTAATTTTTTTCATCAATCAATTTGTTTCTTGATTGATTTTGTATAAAATGTATGAAAATAGTGAGAAAGTTTCTGAAGTCCAAGCTGATGTTTTAAATTATTATTATCTGTTATCTATTTTTTTCCTTGTTAACAGATACATCACACATGCTGCTGTTTTTAAGGGCAAAAGAGTTGAAATTGAGGGATTTTCTGCCGGTAGCTGACTGAAGATATAAACTTTTCACACTGGAGGATTTATAAGGATTTAAAGGAGATTGGTTTCAGATTTAGGATTTTTGCATAATTAAGTTTTTGTTTAAACAGATTCTGTTTGCAGCTCACACAAATTCTAAGTCCTTTTTAGTTTCTGAATCTACAACCAGGGAATTATAAACTTTAGGGAATCTTTAAGCCCAACACAATTTGTAACTGAGTTTACACTTAGAGGTCACTTTGTTAGGTACACCTGCGCAAAACAGCTCTGCCATAAATTCAGCCTTTGCAAAGTCCGTAATGTTCAGTTTTTGTTGACTGTCAGAAATGTGTAAATTCAGTTACATGTTAATTAGTGAGGTCATGAGTTAAAGTTGGTGTTGTAATGAACTCAAAAAAATTAGAAACACGGCTGTTAGTGTCAGTGCTAACACATAATTAAATTAACAGCTCTATGTCAGTGTAAAAAACCCAAACATTACAGGCATCATGAAAGTAGATTTCAGGGCAGAGCAGTGTATTGTAATCCACAGATGTACCTAATAAAGTGGCCACCGAATGTATATATCATAATATGTATCTTATCAACTGTTGTAACTTTAAAAAAAAATATTCCAATAAATTCCTCTCCCCTGTCGCCCTGTCCTTGTAAATAGCTGGAGCTGCTGCGTTAAGGAATGTGCTCAGTGATTTAGCACTTTGTTTTACCAGCTCTATCACTGAAACAAGGACAGGCATTTTAATTGTGTTGTTAAGCATCCAGAATGGTAAGTAAACGCTGATGACCATCATTTGGACGAAGGTGCCTTAAATCAGCTCGGCCTTATATTAAATGCTGTGCAGGTTCTGTTTGCTAATTTAAAGAAAGAGACAACAAACACAATCAACATGGACTTTAAAACACCTAATCAGATATAATGTGTATATCTGTTGTCTTTTTGATAACAACAGAGACAAATCACTCAACACCTGCCTCCTCAGTATTTTTTAATACCATTAAACATACAAGACATTAGCGCGCAGCGGACGAGGATAACTTGCGTGTTTTTACTAAGGTAAAATACAAAAAATCTGCATGAAGCATAAACAACAGTAGTGAGAGGGGGCAGTTGGTCACCTCCTGTCTTACAATTTAATTCAACAGCTACAAAGCACAGACATGCTAAATGCAGTGTAAAGAAACACTGCTGTGGTCATTAGCAGTCGTCACAGTCGAGCTTAATGTGGACGGTGGAAAGTCGCTCCCAAACGTTTGGCTCATGTCATGCAGCAACAAGCAGGAGGTCTAGAGGATTTCAGGATGTGAATGGTGTCCTGGGGAGGAGGAGAAATCAGTCCAGTGTGTGTGTTGTGGGTGGGGGGCTAAGTTGAGTCGGGTGGAGGGTGGGGAATCTAATTTCAGCACAGCTGTAATTAGATCCACTGAGACCTGCATGGAAGATTACAAGACAGTGTGGCCGCAATGTTGTGTTTGAAAATTGTCATGTTTTCCAGCTCATCATTTTTGCTACTCTTAAATTAATCTTACAGATACTGCTATAGCCAGGTCCTTTTAATATGAAAGTTGTTTACAAACACAATACGTTGACAATTACCTTCATATAGCATGGATGTTGCATATGGCATGTTAATGGCATGACAGTGTGAGTGCTCTTGATGTTTAACTGTACAGCCACTGAGATTGAAATGCTTTCTCACAGTACAGCTGCATTTCTTTGTGCACAATCCTCTGTCTCATTATACTGTATACAAGGTCATATTTAGGGGCTGCAACAAAATTTTCATGACTGATTGTTTTATTGATCAATTATTTCATCAAAAATCTGTGACATATGTCTCTTGCAATGTCTCCAAACCAAAGGTGATGTCATCACGTCTTGTTTTGATAATGAGCAGCTACCCGGAAAATGTTAAAAATGGCTTGGGGCTCAAACCCAGATCCTTCTTACTGTGAGGCTACAGTTCTAACCAGTGCATCACTGAGCCGCCCCATGAATAAATCATGGTACAATAGGGCTTAAAAATTGTTATTATAGTAAAGCATAAAAATGTCATAGTATAATAAGGCATAAAAAGTCATAGTATAGTAAGGCATAAAAATACAAAAATGTCATAGTATAGTAAGGCATAAAAAGTCATAGTATAGTGAGGCATAAAAAGTCATAAAAACATCATAGTATAGTAAGGTATAAAAAGTCATAAAAAAGTCATAGTATAGGAAGGCATAAAAAGTCATAAAAAAGTCATAGTATAGTAAGGCATAAAAACTCATAAAAACGTCATAGTATAGTAAGGCATAAAAAGTCATTAAAAAAGTCAGTATAGTAAGGCATAAAAAGTCATAGTATAGTAAGGCATAAAAAGTCATAAAAACGTCATAGTATAGTAAGGCATAAAAAGTCATAAAAAAGTCATAGTATAGTAAGGCATAAAAAAGTCATAAGTTAAGTCATAGTATTTTGTCAGTATAAAGGCAATAACGAAGTCATAAAAAAAAGAAATCTAAAAAATATACAAAAAAAGTCATATGTATAGTAAGGCATAAAAAGTCATAAAAAATGTTAAGGCATAAAAGTCATAGATATAGTTAGAGCATACAAATAAGTCAATAACCAAACTGTTCCAAAAAAAGTCATAGTTAATAGTGGTAAGGCACAAATTAAAAAGTAAGTCATAGTCTTTAGTAGATAAGGCAAACATAAAAAGTCAAGTATAGTTAAGGCATAAAAAGTCACATAAAAATGTCGTACCATAGACTTAAAGTCATAGATAGTAAAGCATAAAAAGTTCATAAAAACGTCATAGTATACAGAAGCATAAAAAGTCATAAAAAAAACTAGTCATAGGGATAATAGTAAAGATTAAAAACAAAGTCCAAGTATAGTATAGGCATAAAAAGTTCATAAAAAAATATAGCTGTTATGTATAGAAGGCATAAAAGTCATACATAAAAAAAGTCTCAGTATACAAAGTATTATATAGTACAGGCATAAAAAAGTCATAAAAATGTCCATAGTATAGTTAAGTCTATATCAGTTAAAGGCATAAAAAGGTCACAGATTTATAGTAGGCATTTAAAAAGTCAGTCAATAAAAAATGTTCATAGTATAGTAAGCATAAAAAGTCATAGTACTAGTAAGCTATAAAAAGCTCAAAAAAGTCATAGTATAGTAAGGCATAAAAAAGTCATACAAAATGTCATAGTTATAGTAATGGCATAAAAAGTCACATAGTATAGTAAGGCATAAAAAGTATAAAAAAAGTCATAGTAAGTAAGGCAACAATAAAAAGTCATAGTTATAGTAAGACATTAAAAAAGTCAAAAAAAGTGTCATAAGTATTAGTAAGGCAAAAATAAAAAAAGTCATAGTATAGTAAGGCATAAAAAGTCATAAGTTAGTGTAAAGTAAGGCATAAAAAGTCATAAAAAAAGTCATAGTATAGTTAAGGCATAAAAAGTCATAAAATTTCATAAAAAGTCATAATATAGTAAGGCATAAAAAGGTCATAAAAATGTCATAGTATAGTAAGGCATAAAAAGTCATAGTATTAGTAAGCATAAAAAGTCACAGTATAGTAAGGCATAAAATGTCATAGTTATATAAAGCATAAAAAGTCATTTAAAAACGTCATAGTATAGTAAGCATAAAAAGTCATAAAAAGTCATAGTATAGTAAGGCATAAAAACAGTCATAGTATAGTAAGGCATAAAAAAGTCATAAAAATGTCATAGTATAGTAAGGCATAGAAAAGTCATAAAATGTCATAGGTATAGTAAGGCATAAAAAGTCATAGTATAGTAAGGCATAAAAAAGTCATAAAAAATGTCATAGTATAGTAAGGCAATAAAAAAGTCAAGTATAGTAAGGCATAAAAAGTCATAAAAAAGTCATAGTATAGTAAGGCATAAAAAGTCATAAAAATGTCATAAGCGTCATTATAGTAAGGCATAAAAAGTCATACTCTATGTAAGGCATAAAAAGTCATTAAAAATGTCATAGAATAGTAAGGCATAAACAGTCATAGTATAGTAAGGCATAAAAAGCTCATAAAAATGTTCATAGTATAGTAAAGGCATAAAAAAGTCATAGTATAGTAAGGCATAAAAAAAGTCATAAAAATGTCATAGTAAGTAGGCATAAAAAGTCATAGTATAGTTAAGGCATAAAAAGTCACACAGTATAGTAAGCATAAAAAGTCATAGATGTAGTAAAGCATAAAAAGTCATTAAAAAAGTCATAGTATAGTAAGGCATAAAAGCATAAAATCATAAAAAATCATCAATATAGTAAGGCATAAAAAGTCATAAAAATGTCATAGTATAGTAAGGCATAAAAAGTCATAGGTATAGTAAGGGCCATAAAAAGTTCACAGTATAGTAAGGCATAAAAAGTCATAAAAAAGTCATAGTATAGTTAAGGGCATAAAAAAGTTCATAAAAATGTCATAGTTATAGTAAGGCATAAACAGTCATAGTATAGTAAGGCATAAAAAAGTCATAAAAGATGTCATAGTATAGTAAGGCATAAACAGTATAGATAATAGTAAGGCATAAAAAGTCATTAAAAACGTCATAGTATAGTAAGGCATAAAAAAGTCATAAAAAAACTTCATAGATATAGTAAGGCATAAAAAGTCATAAAAAAAGTCAGTATAAGTAAGGCATTAAAATAGTCATAAAAACGTCATAGTATCAATAAAGTCATAAAAATGTCACAGTATAGTAAGGCATAAAAAGTCATAGTTATAATAAGGCATAAAAAAGTCATAAAAAAAAGTCATAAGTATAGTAAGGATAAAATTCATAAAAATGTCTATAGTTATAGTAAGGCATTAAAAAGTCATAAAAAGTCATAAAAAAGTTCATAGATGTAAATAGTAAAGGCATTAAAAGTCATTAAAAACGTATAGTATAATAAGCAATAAAAGTCATAAAAATGTCATAGTATAGTAAGTCATAAAAAGTCATAAAAAAAGTCATAGTATAGTAAGGCATTAAAAAGTCATAAAAACGTCACATAGTTATAATAAGGCATAAAAAGTCATAAAAATGTTCATAGTATAGTAAGGCCATTGAAAAGTCATAAAAATGTTATAGTATAGTAAGGCATAAAAAGTCATAGTATAGTAAGGCATAAAAAGTCTTACAGTATTAGTTAAGGCATAAAAAGTCATAAAAAAAAGTCATAGTACTAGTAAGGGCATTAAAAAGTCATAGTATAGTAAGGCATAAAAAAGTTACAGATATAGTAAAAGGCATGAAAAAGTCATAAAATTTCATAAACAAGTCATTATATAGTAAGGCATAAAAAGTTCATAAAAATGTCATAGTATAGGTAAGGCATAAATT